>NW_005871483.1:776255-787683 GCF_000147115.1 Myotis lucifugus
TTTGGGGGTGGGTTTGGAAGGGGGGTGGGGGGCCGGGCTTCCTTCCTCCACCCCGCGGCCGGGCTCACGGTCCGCGAGAAGGCGGGGAGACGGTGGGGGGCAGTCCCGGGCGGGGGGTGGAGGCGGAAGATGCCGCCGCCCCCGCCACCGCCCGCGGTGGCTGCCGCTGCCGTAGCTTTCGCCCGGCGCCCACAGCCGCCTCCTCCGGCCGAGACGCGGAGCGAGCGAGCGAAAGCGGCGGCGAGGAGCGCGGCGCACACCGCAGCTGGATCCCTCACTCCAACTTCAAGCCTCGGCCCCGCCTCTCCCCAGCCAGCCTCGCAGCCAATCGCCGCGCGCCGTGGACCCCGAGCCGCGTGCCCATTGGCCGGCCGCCGTGGCAGTGCGGGCGGGGCGCCCCGGGAGAGAACCACAGCTGGAATCCGGTTCCCACCCCAAAGCCCAGGACCGCCCCTCTCTCCTCCTCTCGGCCCCGGGTCCGTTCCCGAAGGCCGGAGCCAATTAGACGGCTACCTAGACCGAACCCACTTTCCTATTGGCCGCTGGGGTCTCGGGGACTCCCCTGGAGGAAGCCCCGGGAAATCAGAGTATTCGGCGAGGGGTCCTAGGATCGCGCCGCCCGCCCCCACCGCCTTCTTTGTCCAAGACCCTTTAATTGGACGGTAGCCGGAGGGCGGGGCTCAGCTCTGGGCGGGCCTGGAGAGAGAGGGAGGCAGGCGACCCGGGTGTGGGGCGCGACCTGGATCCCAGGGAGAAATCTAGGGATCCCCCAGATTAATCGCCCACCCTGGAGGAGAGCCCGAGCGGGACTGCGGGAGGAGAAGAGCGGAACAGGTTGCCCCGGGCGCAGGGCTTCAGGCTGGAGGCAGCCCGTCTGGGGAAAACCGGCGGATCCAAGGAAAGGCTGGGGTGGGCAAAGTCTGGACGTGGCCTCTCCCACCCTCTTGGGCTTGATCTAGTCCCAGTCCACTCCTGCTACTTTGACCCTGACCTCGCATTGACACTCCTGAGCTTCATTGCCTCTGACCCCAGGGATCCTGCGGAGGGTGTGCATTCCACGCGGGAGCTTTGCACTGGAACACGTGGCCCCCGGCAGGTCACGCCGGACCCAGAGCCTATCCCCCAAAGCAGCTGCGAAGCAGAGATAGGCTCCTGCGAAGGGACCTGGGGTGGGGGGAGGCTCAAGTGTGGAAGCCCAGAGCTGGGCGTTGCTGGCTCTTAACCTGCAAAGTTTCACCAACCCGCCACTCCGTGCCTCAGTTTCTCCCTCTCAAGTTCCAATATGGTTTATGGGGAGACAGCACGCAGGACAGGAGCTTCGTGGGGCTGCTCTCCTGGCACGTCTCCAACCGACCAGGAGCGGGTCCACTCACGTGCAGCCCCCAGCCCCCACCTGGCCTCACCTTCCCGATTCACCTGCCCGAGCTCAGGCAGCCCTAGCCTGCTCGCCGCCAACTCAAAAGTCTGTGGGTACCGTGAGCAGAGCGCCGCGGGAGTGCTGGGTGCTGGGTGCGGGGCGAGGTGGGGCGGGGAGAGCACCGAGGATTAGCGGTCGGGAAGCGCTTCCCCACTTGTGCTAAAGGTAGACCGGGAGGAACAGAGCAGGTCAGAGTCTCCCAAGCCTCCGGGATGCGTACACCACCGCGGAGAGGCAGAGGAATGGGCCAGATGACCTCCCGCTCCCGCCTCCCCCGCCCCCACTCCCCGGCGTTCTGTGCTCCCTCAAGGCTGCGCCACTCGCGCAGCCCCCGCGCGCCTCCCGCCGCGTGGGGCGGGTATCTCGGCTCCGTCCCGGGCGGGTTTCGCCGAGTGCGGTGGGGAAGGCCAAGCGGCTGCTGCGCCGTCGCCTCCCCGTTTGCCCTTTCTCCGAATCCCCGCACCGAGTTGTGCAAATGAGGCCGGGCTCATTTGCATTTCATGCTAATGAGCAGATCCCTTAAGTGCCTCTCTCTCTCCTGGCGGGAGTCTCTGCTCTCATTCTGCGTGTGTGCCGAGCCGGAGTCTTGAACTCGCAGCGGTCTTCTGGGAGAGGGGCCTATTTATGGTTGGCTCCACGTGTCTGACACCTTCTTCCCTCCCGCCGGTCCGCAGTCTGCCAGGTCTGCCTGCCCTTTGCGCCGGCCGACTGGGTCAAGAGGCCTACTAGGGAAGGTAGTGGCTCTAACCATCCCCTCTCTGCCAAGGGGACAATGAGGCCAGAGCGGCTTGGTCGTGTTTCCTGGTGGTCAGCAAGCTCAACACCTTCATCCACCATCCAGGCCAGCCCCTGTCTCTGGGCTGAACTCTGTTCTAGGACATAGGCAGAGAAGAAAGAGGGGTAGACATAGGCACCGTCTGAACAAACGGAGACCCACATTTCCTTCCCTGGGCTGGGGGCCTGGGGTGACCTGCCACCTAAGGCATCCTGGTCTCTGTTCATGGCACCAGGGTGCTCTGACATCCCCCTCGGGGGTGCTCACTGTTAGCCGGAGGGAAGGAGGGGAGAGGAGAGGCAGAATCCATAGAAGAGTCAAAGGAATCCTTGAAACCATCGTTCACTCCCACGGTCCAGCCTCATCTCTGACATCGCCTCCTGAGGGTGGCCTTCTCTCAGCCGCTGTGCAGTGCGTGAGTGCCAAGGTGCAGAGGACACAGCGGAGCTGAACAGGACTCTGGAACCCCGCGGCACTTTGTCCAGGCTGGAGTTACACGGGTATGTTTGTAGTAATGAAATGATTCTCTCTCCCTCTAGGCTCTGCGTTCCCTGAGGCAGCGCTATGTCCATTTGACTCACCAGGGCCTAATCTAAGGTTGGCAGCAAATAGGGACTTTAGAATCTATTTATGTTAGAGGAAGGGGGGGGATCTCATGCGGGGGGGGGGGGAATGAGAGGAAAAAAGAAATTTCCTTTTTTTTTGGGGGGGGGGGGGTTTCAGTTTTCCCCAAAAAAAAAAGGATAGCCTTAAGGGTTACCAAAAGCTTTTCTTCTTGAGGTTGGAGGAGGGACCCCCCAAAAGGGGAACTGCTCCGCCAGCGGCCCTCCAGCCCTCACCCCTTTCCGCCTCCCTCACGCCTGGCCTGGCCGGCTTCCTCAGGAACCGAAATAATCTCCCCATCTGTGATGCTTTCTGCTCAGCAACGATACATTGTCCCAGTCAGTCACCCCGCAGCCTTGGGAGTTGGGTGGTGGTTGTCCCATTTTTTACGTAAAAGAAACCGAGGCTCGAGGCTCAGAGAGATGAAATTAACTTAAGCGACTGCCCAAACCACGAGGCCCTGTCTCCAATGGCCCTGGCCCACAGCTCCTCCAGGACAGTCCCGCCCGCAGAGCAAGGAGCAGAGCAAGAGGGACCAGCGTGAGGGAGAGGCGATGCAGACTTAAAGTCCCAGATCCGAGCAAGACTTGCCCTCTTTAGAAAATGCAAGCACTCCCAGAGAACTAGCCCTTTAAGGCCCCAACGCCTTCCTCTGAACCCTCTTACAGAATCCAGGTGCCTGCCTGGTGCCAGAGGAAGGGAAAGCAGACACACAAGAGCAGAAGGGAAACTGGAAGGAGGGACAGGAGACACCAAATGCCCCCTCCCTCCCAGCTGGGTCTGAGTGGTCTTCATTGGATCCCGAAGGCCCCAGCAAGAACCAGACGTGTTGAGCCACCTCAGGCCAATCTCTTAGCCTCTCTGGGCCTTGAATATCTTTATCCGGAGGCCGAAAGTATACTCACCCTGCCACCTCATTCATGAGGGCCAATGGGATGACAGAGACAAGAGGACTTTGCAAACTGCCTAGACCAGTGGTTCTCAACCTTCTGGCCCTTTAAATACAGTTCCTCATGTTGTGACCCCACCATAAAATTATTTTCGTTGCTACTTCAGAACTGTAATGTTGCTACTGTTAGGAATCGTCATGTAAATATCTGATATGCAGGATGGTCTTAGGCGACCCCTGTGAAAGGGTCGTTTGACCGCCAAAAGGGTCGCACAACCCACAGGTTGAGAACCACTGGCCTAGACCTTTCCAAAGCCGAGGCTGGGGGTGCCCAAAAGGCCACCTGTGCTGCTCAGTGCTCCACCTCCTTCCTCGCTGCCCCCAGACCAGGCTCCCTTTGCCCAGCCCTCGGATTTCCTGGCAAGGCTGGGCAGGCTCCGGCCGGAAAGGGGACAGCTGACCTTGTTGGCCGGAGCCCTAATCCCCTCCAGATGGGCCGGTGGCTTGCACAGAGGGCCCAGCTGCCCGGATAAACCCTGTTTCCCAGTGACCATGTGTGACTGTGTGTGACCGTGCCCAGGGGGTGGCCAGGGTCCTCAGCAGACCTTGGAGTGACTCAGTCCGGTCTCCAGCTCCTTCACGCCCCACTCCTCCCACGGCTGGCATCCCCACAAGCAGTGGCCACACTCGGGTCTGGTGTCCAGCAGCTCCTCCTGGCTATCTGTGCTGTTGGCTCTGAGGCGACAAGGCTCAGCAGACTCCTGAAGGTCAGGGTCGGGGGACAGCTCCGTCCCCTCCTCCCCACCTGTCAGCCACTTCACCGGACACCTGCCCTTCCCAAAGTGCAATTCCTAGTGCCCTCCACATGGTGGAAGCTCAATGGGCTTCCTGGGGCCTGTGAAGGGGTGGGTGCCAAGAAGGAGACTTGTGAGGATCTTCCAACATTGAGGGGACAGGAGGTCCTGGGAAGGCACCAGCTTTCCCTGCAGCAGGAAGGACTCTGATTCAGAGAAGGACTTCCAACTCAATAGGCGTTCCAAGTGAGAGGAACTCTGCCCCTGGCCTGGATGTGTGAAAGCAGGGGGATGGACAACAGGACGTCCTGCAGGAAGGCTTGGCTCCATCCTGCTGAGGCTGAGGGCTGCATGGACACCCCAAAAGAAACATCCTTGGTCCTGCTACAGCAGCTCCCACAATGGAAATGTTGTCATTTCATGGAAAATAAAAGTTAGTAGAAAGCATCTTCCTGCCCCTTCCCCAGCTTAAAACAAGAGGGGATAATGGGAAGCCGGGGGGCAGGCTCCTTGCTCAACCTCACCTGAGGGCAAGAATTGGCCTTTCCCCTCCTGGGCAAGTCCACACTCCACCCCACTCCCACCCTCAGTGGTCACTGGTCATTACTGGTCCCCTGACCTCAATTTTATCCAGACCACAGTGACCGTGGCCAGGGGCAGGGTGACCTCTGAAGGTGAAGGGGGAATTTGAGAAGGCAGAGGGGTCCGTTAGGGGCTCCCAGAAGGAGGGGGCCTGGGCTGCTAGGCCTGGGCTGGAGTCTGAGGCCCCTCTCTCACGAGCAAGGACAAGGCCCCGAGGTCACCGCGGGACACTGTTAGGTTTATTTCAAGGTGAGTGGGTGCCCATGGGGTCAGTGTGGATGGCCAGGTCACTTGGTGACAGGGTGCCCAGGGCTGGCCGCAGGCTCTGCGGGGGCCCTGCAGGGTCATTCTCTGGTGGGTTGGGGAGCTCCGCCTCCTGCTCCAGTCCCAGCCCAGGGGGGCCCGGCAGTCAGTGATGCAGCAATTTTCGCAGTTCACTGGGCTCGGTGATAGGCATGGAGCAGGCTTGATTCTCACACACGTAGGCGGTGGCCCGGTCCTCTAGCCGCCGCAGGGTACCCAGAAAGGGCAGCTGGCGGGACAGGAAGCTCGAGGGGTCCCCATCGGCCAGAATCAGCACCTGGGTGGCGGCAGGAGAGGGGTCACCTGGGGCTGCTGGGACACTGGCAGGGCCCACTGGGGGGTTTCCTCTCCCCGGGCCTGCAGAGGAGGAGATGCTGGGGAGCCAAGGAGGAGAGGGCGGGGCCAGGCTCACAGCCGCACACCTTGTTAGGGATGTAGATGGAGTGGACACACTGCACCAGAGCCTTGGTGTCCTTGGCCTGGGGGTCTCCACAGATGACGATCTGGGCACAACAGGAAGGGAACTCAGGGACCCATCAACCATAGGGCCCCAGCCCCCTCACCCGGGCACCCTCCAGTGTCAGGTGCAGGGGGGCTGGACCCAGACCTACCAGCGCTTCCCCATCGTCCCTTCACCCTCTATATCCTTAAGAAGAATGGGACTCTGCTCAGCATTCCCCAGACCAGCCACCAGGAGGGCGCCTCAGATTCACTGATGGGCAAGTAAGGTCACAAACTCACCCCCACCTCCCACACACACACATGCATGTGCATGCAAATACATAAGGTGTCATGCATAGTGGTAGTGATACAAACATGGGGAGACGCACACATGGGCAGACACACCTGCACATGCACACACACACTCACACGGGTACAAAACACACAGAGACAGAGTCATCACATATGCCCACATAGAGGCAGGTACCCACATATACAAGCAACAGACACACAACACACACACACACACACACGGAGAGATATACAGGCAAACATGCAAACGTACGGCATATACCTGCACACACACCAGCAGACCCAACTACACGGTACACGGAGACATACAGAGAAACACTTCATCTGCCCCAGGGACCCACCACCCACAGGGCCCCTGTCTCCTGTCCCCGGCTCTGAGCGCCCCAGTCACAGGTGCTCACAGGGCACCTGCCTGTGCCAGAGGCCTGTCTCAGACGCACACTCACAGACCCCTCCTCCTGCACAGAGCGGCCCTTACAGCTGCTCCCGCCGAGACCCCTGCGCAGACACTCCTAGATGGCCACACGCTCATGGGCCTGAGCTCTGGGGGACGGTCCCCTGTCCCCATCTCCCACTGTGGCACTAGCTTCCCTCCCACCCAGGCTCCCAGCCCAAGTGTCCTCGGCACCCCACCTGCTTGAGGGTCTGCTGGTGGGCCGAAAGGGCGCGGACCATCTCGGGCAATGCCACGGGGACACGGCGCATGCGCTCAGAGAAGGCGGTCAGCAGGCACACACATTTGTCCATCCAGTCCTTGTGGCCCGTGAAGCCGTGCAGCCGAAGCAGGTTGTGGGCCGACACGGAGTTGGCGCTGGGCTCGGCACCATCCTGGTCTGCAGGGTGCATGGGGGCAGAGCCCTAAGGGAGGGTCCCTGGGCTCCGGGACCCTGACCCCGGACTGTGGCCAGGCCGGCTAGAGGGATGGGAAGGAGAGGAGTCCCTGTCCACCCACCCCTGGCCCAGGTCTGAGTGGAATGCCAGCACAGCAGTGATGGAGCCTTTGCTCTCCCACATGCATGGTCAACTCCCCTGCCCTAGATGAACTGTTGGTTCCCCCATCCCACTGATGACACCTCCATTCAACCACCCAGCTGCCAGCCAGGGTGGCATTTTCCTGGTCCCTCCCTTTCTCTCACCTCCCACTTCTAATTTCTCCACAAGACGGCTGGCTCTGCAGCCAGAAGAGACCCAAATCCTCTACTTCTCCCCTCTCACACTTCTCCCTGGTCCAGGCCTTTGCCAGCGCTTGTCTGAACTGAATGCCATTAACAAACAGCCTCCTAACCTATCTCCCTGCTTCCCCTGGCCCCATCCCTTCTCTACCATCAGTCAGAGTGACATTCTTAGATCTAATCAGAGCAGGTCACAGTCCCTTAAAACCCTTCAGAGCCTTGGACTCCCTGCCACACCTACAGGACGTGCAGGGAGCCAGGCCCCCTCCTCACCTGGGTACACTCTCTCTCACAAGCTCATCTCTGCCTCCATCCTCCATGGCACAGGCTGCCCTTTCCAGGCCTCTCAGAGGCTGTTCCCTCTGCCTGAAATCCCCTCCCATCCCCCCCCCAACTCCTCCATGACCACAGGGCCCCATCGTGTCCTCTGACCCTTGCTTAAATGAACTTGTCACTGGTTTAGTCTGACCTCCCTCCAGCTGAGTTCTGCTCTACTGTTGTTCTCTCTCAGTGCCTTTTATTCATCAAACTAATGTTTGTTGAGCACCTACTATGTGCCAGGCCTATGCTAGACCCTGGGAATGCAGCAGTGGCAAAGTCCTGCTTTCAAAACCAGGTGAGGAGCAGGGGGGACCATTAACAGACCAGATATGTTAGGTGATGGTAAGTGCTATTGAGGAAAGTTAGGGGACAGGATGCAGAATGAAAGCCTTATACTTCCTCATGGCACTCACAATTTTAACTATGCATCTGTATGTGCATTTTTGCATTACGTATTACTATTTATTAGTTGTCTCCCCTGCTACACTGTAAGCTTCATGAGAGGAGGAAATAAGTCAGCCTTGTCCGATATATGAATCCAGGCATGCCAGTTACTGTGCTAAGCACATTCACAGAACAGTTCATCTTTACGTCAACCCTGTAAGCTAGCACCAGTGTTGACTCCACTGTGCATATTGAGAAAACGAGGCTGAAATAGAATGAGACCAGCCCAAAGTCACTTGGTGAGTCAGTGATGGAGATGTGTCCCCAGGAGGGCCTGGCCCCTGCCCCTGCGGGCTCTTCACCACCCGCCCAGCTTACGCCGCCTGCAGGGTAAGCCAAGCCCCCGTTGGGTCCAGGAAACCAGGCCAGCTCTGCAACCCCTCACTGACCATCCTTCAGTCGCAGGGGCAAGCCAGCCCCCAGCTCAGCCTCACTGCAGAAGTAGCCGCCACCACGAGAGTCCCAGAAGAGCCTGTCTTGCGTATCCTGCAGCCTCAGAGCCCACTCGAGCCACGCACTCTCCTGCGAGGCCTCGTACAGGTCCAGCAGGCCCCGCACCACGAAGGCGTAGTCCTCCAAGAAGCCCCAGCAGGGCGGGTTGCTGAGAAGACAGGCAGGGGGAGGGGAGAGAGACTTTCACAGAAGCGGCCCTTTTCTGTGCATTCTTTCATTTAACACAAAAAATCTACCTCTCCGGTGGGTACCATTAGCCCATTTCCCGGATGAGCAAGTAGGCCCGGGATGGTCAAAAGCTCACAGCCGGCAGATGGCAGAGCCAGGATTGGAGTCTACCCAGAGGGGAGGACAGGAGCAGAGATAGGCCTGGGTGCCCAGGGAGACAGCCTTCCTCAGCTGCTTGCCCACCCCCACCTGTGCTCCACGGTCCCCCCAGATCCTGCGTAGCAGGTCCGCATCAGGCGGCTGCTGGCCACGTCAAACATGTGTCGCTTCAGGAACTTGGCACCATTGGTGGCGTAGTTGACCAGCCTCTCCATGCCCAGGACAGCTCCGGTCACAGCGTAGCCAGATACCATCAGTCCTAGAGGGAGGTGACACCAGTGGTCGTGAGAAGCTGGCCGGGGCCCTCCAGGTGTGTCCCCTCCCCTAATCCCCCCCAAGCCCTGACGCCTCGCTGGAGCCATTCAGTGAGGGGGTAGGACTTGGGCTCCAGCATCAGGCAGGGCTGGGCTCCTAGCCCCTGTTTGTGACCCTGGCTGAGTTACCTAACTCTCTGAGCCTCAGGCCAGAGATAATAAACCTGATTAGGGAAAAATGAATATACAGCAGGTGTCGGACACACGGAAGGGGCCTTGTGAAGGGTCATTCTATGAACGGGTCAGGCTTCAGACACGGCCGCCCCACCGTTCCAGGCGGCCAGCATCTTGCTGTCCAGGTGCGGCTTCGGCCGACGTTTCCGGGCCTGGAAGAGCTTCTCCAGCCCTGCATTGAGCAAGGTCCGGACAACCTCCACCTCCAGGCCAAAGCGGGCAGCGGTCAGCTCCAGAGAATACCGGACGGTCAGCACGTTCTGGCCCTGCAGCTCCCCCTTGGGGTCCTGCGGAGAATAGCTCTTGTCCCAGAGAGCCCATGAGCCTGTCCTCCCGCCCAGCTCCCTGCCCCTCCCAGGCTCCCAGTCCTCACCTGACTGGGGCTGATGTTGCCGGCCTCCGTGAGCCCGTAGTGCTTGATGAGAAGCTGACCGGAGGTCAGCGGCTCCGTGGCACCCAGCACGGGCTCTGGGAGCAGCTGCTGGACCTCTTTGATCGTCCACACATAGAAGGCGCCCTCTTTGGGCGGCATGCCCCGCTCGGGAGGCGAATCTGCATCCTCTGCGCTGTAGAAGCCTCCAGACTGTGAGGAGGGGAGAGTTGCTGGCCCCTGCAACGGAGGCCCCGAGCCCTCCCGCAGCCAGGCCCGCCTGCCTCAGTGGACACACACCCGGTGACTCAGGTTCCGAGCCACATACTGCAGGATGCCTTTGGCAACGTCGGAATAGAACTCATCGCCAGAGATCTGAGGGGAGGAAGGAGGCTGTCAACAGAGGTCCCTGGGCAGCCTAAGTATAGGGGGGCGGGCAACATCCTCCCAGGAGAGTGGGGAGGGGACCTGGGTACTGGCCTTCTGGAAGGGGATTGGGAGGGGGTCAAGGGGGAGCCGCAAGTTACCAGAAAGACCCTGGGAGGAGCAGCCAGGAGTAGGTAGATGGGCTGGGGTCAGGGGTCACCTGGAAGGCCTGTGAATAGGCCACTGCAAGCTGCCCCTGATCATACAGCATCTTCTCAAAGTGGGGGACGTGCCACTGGCGGTCCGTGGAGTAGCGGTGAAAGCCCTGTACAGGCGGGACATGGGTCCGGAGGCCGACCCCAGCCTCTGCCCCCATCCCACTGCCTCCTGCTGCCCCCTCCAGGGAGCATCTAGCCGCCCTCACCTGCCCTATGTGGTCTCGGATGCCCCCATTGGCCATCATTTTCAGGGTGTGCAAGGCCATCTGCTGGGCCCGGGAGCCATCCTGGGTGAGTCGGTGGCTGAGCCAGTAGGAGAACAGGAAGCTCAGGATCACTGCGGGCACCAAGAGCATGTGGGCGAGAGAATCGGGGAAACAGAGGGTGCAGATCTGGGTGGTCAGCAGGCCTCTGGCCAGGCTGGGGTTAGGATTTCACACAACAGGCAGTCTCTCTGACAGGCTTGGGGTCAGGGGGTCAGTGGTCACCCCAGAGCAGAGAAGGGCTATATTCAGGTCAGTGTCAGGGTCACTGTTAAGGTCATAAGTCAGGTCTTGATTAGATAGCTACTGACAGATGGGAGTACGGAGAACGGGAGGATAATGACCAAGCCATGGGCCAGGACAGGCATCAGAAGGCCAGGCTGGGGTGAGGCGGGCAGGGGGGGGCACTGACCTGGTGTGGGGAACTTGGGGGCCTCGGCGAAGCCGCCGTACTCCTCATCATAGCCCTCATCCAGCTGTTGGAAGCAGCGGCTGTTCATGGTGGCGGCAGAGGGCGGCAGCTGGCGGTCACCCGTGCTGATCTCCGACCGGGCCAGCAGGGCTGTGGTGACACGCTGGCTGTTTTCTAGCAGCGCATTCTTGTTCTGTTTCCACTGCGCAAGGCAGGAGCAGACCTGGAGGTCAGCTTGGGTGGGGGTCCCCGGTTCCCTCGCCCTTGACCCCTGCCACCACCACCCCCATTCACACCCACCTGATCCCGTATTCTCAGCAACACCGTCCGGAAACCAACACGGGTCAAGCCATCCTCAGGGGGGAAATAGGTGCCCCCCACAAAGGGCTGGAGGTTGGGAGTCAACCACACACTCATGGGCCAGCCCCCACCACTGCTGGTGGCCTGGTGGAGAAAGGGCAAGGGTGAGGGGGACGCC
>NW_005871483.1:787783-789769 GCF_000147115.1 Myotis lucifugus
CCGCTGTGGGAAGACCACGCACCTGCACGAAGGTCATATACACTTTGTCGACGTCTGGCCGCTCCTCCCGGTCCACCTTTACGCTGACAAAGTCCTCGTTGAGCAGGCGGCCAATCTCCTCGTTCCGGAAGGACTCCTCCTCCATCATGTGGCACCAGTGGCAGGTGGAGTACCCCACTGGAATGGGGCCGTGGGCCGCCGTGGGGACCAGGGACTGGTCGGAGGGGTGCCAGCCAAGGGGGCCCACTGGACTGTGGAAACCCTGACCTCTGGTTTTCCGGGAGGGCCCCTGCCCCTGTCCGATACCACTCTGCCCGCCCCCTCCCCCCATCCCAGGGGAGGCCGGTGCATTACCTGAAAGGAAAATGGGCTTGTTTTCTTTCCTGGCCTTGTCGAAGGCTTCCTGACCCCAAGGGTACCTAGGCCGGGCGGGGTGAGGCGTCACTCACGAGCCCAGGAGGAGCTGAGAGCCTGGCCGCCCCAGGAAGGGCATCGGGAGAGGTACTCACCAGTCCACAGGGTTGTAGGCATGTTGCAGGAGGTACGGTGACTTCTCACTGATGAGGCGGTTGGGGACCTTCTGGGGCGTGGACTGGGCGCAGTTGGTGCGGCTGCCCTTCCCTCCAGCCGGCATGGACACTGAACTGCTGACCGACACACTGCGGTCCTTGTCCCGGGAGGAGCCACCCCTGCGCCAGCAGGTGGGTCAGGCCAGGGGTCTCCCTCCACCACTCCAGAGGCCCACTTCCCCCCACCCCTGCCCTCTGGCACCCCTCCCGGAACCCCCTGCTCCCAGCCCAACCCACCTTTCTGAACCACGGGGGAGACTGTGGCCTTTGTGCTCCCCCTTATGTTTTGGGGGGGATGAAGAAAGGTGGCTCATTGGGGGCTCCCTGCCAAGTTAGTCTCCCCCAACTTCTCGGCCTGGCGGTGGGAAGGATAATGACTGTGAGGTCAGGGCAAGTCACAATGGGCAGAATGGTTGTTCAGGCTCCATTCTCTCCCCCTGGCCGGGCCCCCTCCCCAGGATGATGGTTCTGGGGGCGTCTCTGCCATGCCTGGCGTGGGATCGGGCAGAAAGGCCGCCCGGTGCCGGTGGCTGGACAGGGCGGGAAGAGTTGAGTCTGGGACTGGACCAGGTTAGGGGCAATGAGAGGAAAATCAAGAGAGCACCCCCCACTCCACATCGACTCACGTGGCACTTCTGTGGGCCAGGTCCCTTACCAGTCTGCCAGGACCCCTGGTAAATCAGAAACTGACCCTGATTTCAGGGGGCTCAGTCTGGAGGGCGGTGCTGCAGGGTAGCCTAATTAATGACAGGCCCCTGCACCAATCAGGGCTGTGACAGGCCAGCCCAGGGTGCTGTCAGACAAAAACCCTGGCCTAGCATCGGGGTTCGAGGAAGGCTTCCTGGAGGAGGGGTCCCAACAGAGTCCCAGGGGAACTGCCCTGCAGCTGGAGGGCAGGGGCTTGGAGGGCAGGGGCTTGGAGGGCAGGGCCAGGGCCAGGGCGCCAACTGGGGAGTGCAGAGGGGGGGAGGGGTCAGGCGTGAGGGGCTGGCCAAGCATGCACTGAGGACCAGCGCCCGCCCCGCCCGGGATGCCTGGACCTGGGGCCCAGCAGGCACAGGGCACGCAGTAGCGACCCACTCGCCCGCCTGTACCTGCGGCTGGAGGCGAGGCAGGGTCTGGCGCGCAGCAGCAGGAGGCCGCGGCACAGCCAAGTTCGCGTGCCCAGCATGGCTGCTCCAGGTCTTGGGCCCGTGCGCTGCGGACCCGGAGCGAGAGAGGGAGGGAGGAAGGGAGGGAGGGAGGCCCGGGCAGCGACCTAACCGCCGGCTGGTCTTAGCCAACACTCCGGGCCAGTGACTGGTCTCAGAGCGCGGCCGGTGACTGGTCTCAGGGCGCCTCCTGGTGGCCGAGTGCGGGATTCCATGCAGGACAACCCGGGACTGGGAGCACCTGGGTGTGCGCACGAAATTGGGTG
>NW_005871483.1:790890-793212 GCF_000147115.1 Myotis lucifugus
ACATGACAAGGCTCTGGAATGCAGAGGAGAGGTGGGTGGGCGAGAAGAATCTGGGTGCTCAGCGCGGAGACAGTGCGGGCACAGGAGAGGTCAGGCAGACTGTAGTGAGAGGAGGGAAGCAGGCTCGGGCCTGGCTGGGGGACTCAGGAGTGCATCCATGAAAGACAAGAGGGGAAATGGCCACAATGTCAAGGGCAAACCAGGACAGGGTGGCACCCCACAGGCAGTGGGACAGAGAGTTGCAAGGGGAGGGGGTCCGTGTGGTCAGACTCCAGAGAAGCCACCTGGGATGGGACACAAAAAGGTCCGCTGGCTTTAGCAACATGGCCATTGGCGGGCCTGGCAGACGGTGCTCCAGTGAGGTGAGGCTAACAGCAGAGGCTGGTAGAGTGGGGTGAGCGGGCAGGGGAAAGGCAGGGGACGCAGAGCGTATGGACATGATGTGAGAGGAAAGACACTTTCGAGATGGGTGAGGCTAATTGTGACCAATATCAGGGGAAGGATTCGGTTTAGAGAAGGCAGTTGGTGATATGGAGGAGAGGCGTCTCTGAGACGCTGGAACGACACCAGGGTTGGCACGCTGGAGAGTCCGGTGGGTGCTCCCTGGGAGACATGAGGGCGGGGTCAGAGAACAGGAAGCCTGCGTGAATGTGGAGGAATCCGGGGTGACAGCCACCTCCAGAGTGTGACCATTGGTGAGGGTTGCTGAGGTGTCATGGAAATGCAAGGTCATCCTCTCGGACAATAGAGTCACCTGGGATTTAGCAAGACCTGGGTGAGTAGAAGACTGTGAGCCAAGATTGAAGCATGGCAAGAATGGGGTGGAACTCAGCCCTTGGGGTGGTGGCGGGAGGAGGCAGGGACAGCCCAGTGGTTCCCGGCCTTCAAGGAAGGAGGGGTCTTACAGGAGGAAGATGGTCTGGAAGCAGCTGTGGGGAGCGAGGGTACCAACTTCTTCTTCGTGGGAATCAAAGCAGCACCCCTTGGGAGAGAGGGTCAGGGAAGCAGTGTTCCCGCGACAGCCAGTATAAAAGAGCCCGAGTAGGGGAGGGGTGAAGGGCGGGCGATCAGTGACCAAGGATGGAGACCACCTGTGTGTGTGTGTGGGGGGGGGGGCAGAAGACAGATGGGGGCTGGATTCGCACTGCCTGCAAACCAGGAATGAGGGGGGTGGCAGGTTAGTCCTCCTGGTTAGCCTCTGCGGAGGGTGCACCCCGGGCCAAATGGACAGTGGCCTGGGAGGAGCCGCAGAGCCACCTCAGAAGGAAGGAACTCTTGTTCCCATTTGACAAGGAAACGGAGGCAGAGTCAGAGAGAGGTTAAGTAATTTACTCAAGGCCAGGGAGCATAACCACTTATTACTAAGTGATTATATTATTATTATTAATTACTGTGTGCAAATCTTGGAGCAGAGTTTGAACTCTTGTCAGTCTGACTCCTAAGTAGGTGCTCTTGTCCATCCTGCCTTTCACAGCCAAGGTGGGACTCCCTGCAAAACAAAAAGCGGCTCCTTTCCCCACCCCAGCCTTAGGAAGGAGAGCAGCACTGTGCCTCCCGAAACCCCAACTTTGGTGTTTCTGGCCTATGGAAGGCTACTCTCCCTCTGCACCCCAAAGCGGGTGGGGCTGGCAGCCTGCAGAGCCAGACCCTGAGCACTAAGGTCGCATCAGTGTCTGGCGGCCCAGTGGTTGCAGGGCATCGAGTAGAAAAGGAGGGATGGTGACCAGGGTGCTCCCAGGATGAGGTAACAGCCCCCCCTTGGCTTCCCAGATCCCACATAAGCCTTCAGGCCCCCTCTGCGTGGCTGAGATGGGGTTTACTGCCAGCCTGGGGGCTCCTGTACCTGGCTCGCCTGCCCATCTGAGTTCTCAGCTCCGGGAGGCTGTGGGCTTAGGGATGCTTAGTCGTTTCTCCACAGTCAAGCCCAGCACTTGGTTCACGACAGTCCGTCAATATTTGCCGATTAAGCCTGCTGTGCAGCCGGGGACCTCCAAGCCAGTGGAGCCAAACTGTCTGACGCTGAGTCCCGGCCCCACTCTGGGCTAGCTTGGTGACTTTGAGCCTGTCTCCTCCTCTATCAAATGGGTTTTGCACTTGGTTTAATGCTCTGCTGTCCTCATTTTGACCTTCTTAACCCAATTTCGGAGCAAGGGGCCCCGCAAATAACGTAGCTAGTCCTGAATGGGAGTCATGTTACCTCCTTCAGAGGGCGGTTGCGAGAATTAAAGCAAGTAATCTGCCTAAAGTGCTGAGCACGTGAGTGGCGTAATAAATGGGTTCCTCGCTCTTTCCATCAACCCAACGCCCATGTGTGACAAAATG
>NW_005871483.1:793996-797155 GCF_000147115.1 Myotis lucifugus
TGAAATAGGAGGGGGACAAGATCTGGGGCTTTAGAAATAAGAAGAGTGGGATTCTAGGGCAAGGGCTGGGCTCTGAAAGGAGGCGCGGAGGGAGGGGGCAGGGGAAAGCTTGCAGGGGACAGGGGCGTTCTACCTGTCAGGAAGGGGTTCCGGGTCTTTGCAGCCTGGGGTGTCTTGACTAAGGAGTCAAGGTTGACCAAGGAGGAGGCCGAGGGGCCCAGGAAGGACTCGGGTGTGCGAGCGCGGGCCTCCTTGCCGGGCTGGGTCAGGGCTTCCCCCACGCTCCCCAGGTCAAAGGCATCTGGCTCCTTGGTACCATTTTGCTTGGAACTGGGGATGGGGTCTCCGAACAGGTCCAGCTCTGGAATACAAGTGGTCGGGGGAGGGGCTGGTCACTCCGCGGGAGGAAGAGGGCCGAGGCCAGCTCGGGGCAGGCCCCTCGTCCCCCGGAGCGGTGCCATCGCCCGCCTCCTGCTTACCCACAGGGCTGCTGGGCTTCCCCGAGGGCAGGGCCTGGGCACCCTCCAGCCCCGCCTTGGTCTCTGTGGATCCTGGAGGTTTGGCAAATGGGTCAAAGGTCGAGGTGCCACCTAGAGCTAGCCCAGAAAGAAAAGGGGGGTGAGATGGGCTGGCAGAACGAGCAGGCACTAGACTGACCTCTTCCCAGGCCATCGCCCCTCCTACCAGACAGGATCTGCTGCCCCTTGGCCCTGGACAGAAGGGGACCCAGAGGGCCTCCAGCCCCTCACCCACCCCCTCTGGCCCTTCACTTACCAGGGGTGCTGGACGTTTCCACCAAGGCCCCCCCAGGGGTCAGCCCCAGTGTTGGGGAGTTTGCTGGGGGAGGAATTCTGTGCCCAGGGGTCTGTAGCGGGGGCTCCAGCAGGCAGCACTGGGGTCCGGCCCCAGGGTTCAGAGGAGGAAAGCGTAGGGGGCAGGTCCCACGGCTGGCTTCGGGACAGGATGCTTCCCGAGGGGACTGGAGACCAGGGGTCTTCGGAAGGCCCCCAGGAGGAGCCGCTGGGCTCTGTGTTGGACCTGAGACCTGAAGTGGGAACAGCATAGACATGATCCCAGGCTCACCCTGGGCCTTCCCAGTTCCCCGGGCCAAGTTTCGAGGCTAAGGGATCCATTTCACAGATTCGGGGTGCTGACTCACAACCACCCAGCAAGCTGGAGCCCAAATCTAGTAAGCTGTCCCCGGCGCCTGGACTCCGGGGCACGGGCAGCTCAGGCCACGTCCCAGGCAGGGACTGGCTGGGACAGGAAAGCCAGGGTGACAGGACCCAGGAGCTGGGTTCTCCAGACGTGCTCCCCCTTCCTCACTACGACACCGTGCCACAGGGGAGGCTGAGGCTCAGCGACCCTCAGCTGTGGGAAAGGGGGTGCCAGCAAGTGGCCAGGAAGGAAGGGGCTCTCTGGGGCCAGCCTGGGAGGCTCTTGCAGCCCTGCATGCCCACCTGGGATGTCCCATGGGTCGGCGGAGCAGTGTGTGGAGGGCGGGGCAGGGGTGGGTGCGAAGATGTCCGCCAAGTCCAGGATGGAGGACTGTGAAGAGGAGAGGCAGCCATGGCTCAGAGGAGGGCGGGCCCAGAGGGAGGCAGGCCCTGACCTGTCATTCTGACTCCAGCTCACCCGCTCCATCCATTCCATAAACGCCTCGTAATGACCCCCTGCCTCTGCACAGTGCTTCTCAGTTTGTTTCCTCGTCCATTGAGTGCCTGGTTTTCCTAACAACCTTGTGCAACAGGTACGGAAGGTGGTGCTGTGCCCATTTTACAGATGTGCCGGTTGAGCCCCAGAGAGGGGGAACAATTTGCCTGAAGTCACACAGCCAGGGAGAGACAGGGCTGGGCTAGAACCCAGGCCTGTCTGACCTTTCCTCCCTGTTCTGCTCCTCAGCCCATCAGTGGTAAGACTGGCCATAGGACTAGCTTTCCTCCCTACGTGTCCACGAGAAAACTGGCCACAGTGAACATGCAGAGCCAGCAGAAAAGGGGCAGACACACCCCAGGGGTAGCATGGACAGCTTCGGAGGGTGGCCTTGTTTCCAGCAGCTACCTACTCCCTCCTCTTGAAGAATACGCACATGAGCTCATATGCCTGAGTCCACCCCCAGTCGTGATCCACACATCACATCACCCTAGTATGTCAGAGCGGGAACTATCCAACAAGCCCACTATGCAGAGGAGGAAACTGGGGCCAAGACAACAACATGCCCCAGCCACAAAGTCGCAACTAATCCAGAACCCAACTCGAGGGGTCTCTGGTCAGGGTTCTCGGCATCCCTTTGCCAACAGCTTGGTCACCAGCCTATGCAGTGTGGGACCCGACCCGGGACTGCTGCGCCCCCTCCACCCCCATTTCATTGAATAAACACTTCGGTAGTGCTTACTGTATACCCAGCCCTGTTCCGTAATCTTTACAAACATGAACTCAGTTTATCTCCCAGGCTCTTGCCAGCCCACGCACCCCAGCACCCTCCCTACCTGGCTGGTTTTCAGCTTCTCCTCCTCCTTCCTCTCTTCTCTCTCGGGCTCTCTTTCCCTCCGACGGGGGGCTGCAGCCCCAGCACCATTGGCCATGGGGGAGTCATCTCCCCGCCAGGACCTCACCTCCTGCAGAAGGCACAGAAGGAGTGAGGAGAGCGTGGGCAGCCCAGGGCGGACTTGAGGGGCCCCGAGTGGAGAAAAGTGCAGGGCGGGCGGCAGCTGAGAGGTTAGGCATGGCGGGACCACCAGGTGAAGCGGGAGGAGCCTGGTTAGTGCCCTGTGAGCACCTCCACCAGCACCGGCACCAGCACAGGAGGCTCAGCCCACTACCTTCCGGTGCTCCTGCCGGCTCAGGCGAAGAGCCAGCTGCAGCTGCAGGTCCTCGTCCCTGAGGGAGGTTGGGGGGACTGGCTGCCAGGGAGGAAGAAAAAGGTGAACTTGGCCCAGCCCTCCCACTCCTGGGCCCGAAGGCAACATAGCTCTGCACAGGGCAGGGGATGGAGAGAAATGCCCGCCCAGGCAGCAGTGTGGTGGGGCCTTCCCCACGCTGAGACAGCTCCATCCTTTTCTTCTGGGCCCCCGAGTCTCCGCGGGCCCTGCTCCTGTCTGGTCTACCCGGATCACAGAGGATGTAGCATGGTGGTGTCCCTGCGCCCCCCCCCCCCCC
>NW_005871483.1:797331-823732 GCF_000147115.1 Myotis lucifugus
GTCTCCTGGGAATGTGTGTGTCAGCATACGCACTCCCTTCCCCTCTATGAGGCGGCCGCAGGCCGTACCACACTCATCTACTCCAACCCATGACACACTCACTATCCTTTCCAGGCCCAGCCAGAGGGGACTGGAAGCGGGAAGTGGTCCCTGCAGGGACAATCCCAGGGACAGACAGGCCCTGTGCTGTCCTTGGGAGCAGGACCAGGGCTTTGGGGCCCATAGTAGGGTAGCCCGAGAGTCAGGGTGTGGGGATGTAGGCACCTCTCCTTCCCCCTCCAGTTCCCTCCCCATGCCACCCTCAGCCCAGCCCAGCTGGGGGGCCCCCTGGGCTGCCCGGGAGGGGCCTCACCTTCTCAGCCTCCTCGCGGCTCATGGCCAGGGCCAACTGCAGCTGCAGCTCCTCTTCTCCCGACGTCTGGGGCCGGGCCTGCTCCAGGTCTGAGGTGTAGCGGGGAGATGAGGAGGAAGCTGCAATGACCATCATGGCTTCTGTGACCACACAGGTGCCCGTGGGCTCCCACACCCCTTCCCCTCCAGAGGCGAAGGCTCAGAGAGGGAAATGGGGGGAAGAGAACAGCAGGCATCCGAGGGCCCCAGGGGGCCAGGCCGTGTAAGGTCTCCTATCCCACCCCATAAAGATCCCAGTCCCTCCTTTGCAGACCCCCAACAGCTCTAAGGGGTGCCTGGTCAGAGTCCTGCAGCAAGACTTGAACCCAGGTCCCCCGACTCTTCCAGCTGGGCCCCATGCAGCCTGAGGTCAAGTGGGGTGGGAGGGTGAGATGCTCCAACCAAGGTCACGGCTCTCAGAGCCCACAGCGCACTGCCGGGGGCTTTATGAAAGGAGGGCCCTTCTGAGTAAATCTCGGACCAGGGAAGCCCCCACCAGGATGGAGAGGAAGGACGGGAGGTGCTCATTGGCCACCCCCATTCTCAAGGACAGGGCCCTCGAGGTGTGTGTGTGTGTGGGGGGTGTGATGGGGAATGCCACCGATGGAGCACGGTGTGCCGTGTGTCTGGGTGAAGGGCTGAGGACTTCCTGGGCCTGGTCTCATTCATTCTCGCATCAAACAATTGAGGTAGACAAGATGGTCCCTACTTAATGGGTGAGGACGCTGAGGTTCAGAGAGCTGGTTGTCCAGGCCACACAGCCTGGAAGGGGCGGGGGAAGGGATGCTCCTGGACTCCAGAGCCTGTACTTCTCCCCCACACCGTCCCACCAGACAGTGACCCAACAACAACAACAAATGCATACCAGCGTCATTGTTTACCCTAGCTTGCTGAGCACCTACTATGTGCAGGGCATTTTGCCTCACACTTTACCATCCTTATCTCACGGAATCCTCATGGCATCCCTCTGAGGTCCGAGGGCCACGACTGGAACTCAGGCACCTCTACTGTCCCCAGCCGTGCACCCAAGGCCCACTCACAATTGTAGGAGGACGGAGAGCCCCTCGAGCGGCCGTAGTCCTCACCCTGGCGGCGGCTGAAGCCCAGCTGCCCGCTGCCCATGGCCATGCCCTCCAGCGCCATGCGCTCCTTGGTCTTGAGGGCGTGGGTCCGCTCCTGCCGGAGGCGCTCCTCGTCCTTGAGCAGGGCCATCACCTGCTTGACCTTCTCGCGCACGTTGACGCCCTGGTCTTTGCCGTCGCGGTCGACGTACTGGAAGTCCTTCAGCGTCTGGATGGTGAAGAGGTTCTCCCGGCACTGGTGGGCCACCCGCTCCGAGCCCGTCTTGAGCAGGTAGTCCAGCAGCGTCAGCGCCTTGTACACGTGCCTCCAGTTCTTGCCGCTGTCGTTGAGCCGCCGCCACAGCATGCCCATGACCTCGGCGAAGGCCACCGTGTTGAAGGTCAGGTCCGCAATCTCGGACATGAGCGAGCTGGGCGGGCCCCAGGGGTCATTGCTGGTGGCCTCGCGCACCTTGATCTCCGCCTCCGAGTAGTTGTGCACGATGTTCTTCACCTGGCGCCGCAGCGCGGAGGTCGTCATGGCTGGGGACTTGGAGATGGGCGCCCCCCGCCCCAGCCGGAGGTGGAGGGCCGAGGGCCACCGTCGCCGCCGCCGCGAGGTCACGGTTTCCAAGGAGGGGCCGCCGCGCTCTCAGCAGGGCGGCTGTGTCCTTGGG
This sequence comes from Myotis lucifugus, assembly GCF_000147115.1. NCBI lineage: Eukaryota > Metazoa > Chordata > Mammalia > Chiroptera > Vespertilionidae > Myotis > Myotis lucifugus. The sequence goes on from NW_005871483.1 coordinate 799,460, forward strand.
TTCCACATGGGTCTGAGGAAGAGAGGGGGGTTGCAACTCAGGGGCAGTGGCCCACCCCGCTGGCCACTCAGTCACCCCCCGAAGGCCTGTGCAGGGTGTCCCTGCTGCCAGGAATAGCCTTCAGCAGGCATTTGTTATGTTTCTTAATTTAGTTATGATTTAGCAGGCACTTCTAGCCTTGCATGCTCATTTATCTTCACCGTCACACTACAAGATGCTGCTATTATTATTTTCTCCGTTCACAGAGGGGAGAAATGAGGCTTCGAGCGGATTAATTGACTTGTCCAAGATCACAGAGCTCGTAAGTGGGGAGTTAGGATAAACCCCGGCAGACACACCCCAGTCCTTACCCTTATTGGGGGACATGACAATGACCCCCCCAGGTATGCCTACTGGCCTAGCTTCTGCTTGGTTCCCTCTCCCCTTTCTGCCAGGATCTAGCTTAAGACCTATCCCTTCCAACTTCTCAGTTCTCACTTTTCTCTCCTCATATTGTTAATTTTGTAGCTTGATTCACGTAATACTATTTCCTGGGGCCTTCTGAGCCAGACACAGGGCTCACGTCCTGGTGCACCTAAGCCCCATGGAGAGGCTACAGACAATCACAGCCCGGCGTGGGAGTGCAGAGGGGCACAGGAAAATCAGGGGAGACTCCCCAGAGGAGGTGACGGTTGAGGTGAGACCAGAGATCTGAAGCCAAGGGAGAGGAGGAGTGAGCCAGCAAGGTGTGGGAAGGATGGCTCAGAGGGAATACTGTGAGCTGGGCCTCGGGAGGGAGGAAGGAGTATTGGGAGAGGCTGCCTCTCAAAGAGATTTAGCTGCCACCACCCACGCTGTACACACAAGAGCACTGAGGCCAGAGCGGGGACACGGCCTGCCCACAGCCACACAGCACGTAGGAGGCAGAGCTGCACTCACACCGAGGTCTCCAGAAGACTATTCCAATGTTGACTGTCAGTGTCACCACTTCTGTAATTAATTCATAGGATTGCTCTACTGTCTCAGCCCCACCTTCTCAGCCAGAAAGTAAGCTCCCTCAGGTCAACGCCAGTCTGGGCTCCCCAAAGCCCCAAGGCCCAGAGCCCAGGGCAGAACTCTGATACCCCAGCCGCAGGGGGTCAGGGCCAGCCCTATGCCCTCCCGACAGTCATGGGACCAGGCCATCTGCTGAGAAAGAACCCAGGCCCAAGTCAGACAAATGTTCTCCCACGGCCCTACCAGAAACCCAGACCAGGGTCCTGCCATCACCATTACTCTGGTACGGGTACACACGGGCATGGGCACACACACTCACACACACACACACACACACACACACACACACACACACACACACGCTGCCTGGACCTGCAGAGCCTCCACTTCACCAATGAACCCCCACCAATACCAGCACCCACGGCACCCACAGAGGCTGCACCTCTCAGCTCTGCCTTGGGGCTCAGTGGGAGTCAGAAGGAGTTTGTTTTACCCCCTTCACCCCTAAATTCAGTTCACCCTCCACCCAGTCCTGCCAACACTGAGCTCATTTCAAAGGGGCCAGGGGCCTGGGAGAGCTTCACCCAAATGCGGGGTTCCCACGGGGCACCCGGAGGGATGTAGAGTGCTTCATGCAAGCACTGCCTACCTTCTGTCTGCCCGCTTTCTGTCCGGCCGGCCTTCTGAGGGGATGCCACTGGCCAACACTTGTTTAACTCCTGCCCTCCCCCTCACAAGTGACTCAGACCTGTCTTTACCTCTCTAACCGGTGGGCTGGCAGGTGGCAGAGTCAAGATGAGAAATAATTGTGCCCCAAAGCCCGCCCAGAGATAATATTTGTGCCTAAAGCCCGCTTAGATGCTTGCCCTCTCGGAGGTGGCTGCAGAAACCAGCAGTATCTTCAGGCTTTCGTGCTCTAAGTAGGAGCGCTGCCTGGCCCTCCAGCCGCCAGGGGTAGTGGGAGGGGCCCTCGGTGTGGGCCCTGCAGCCCTGCCTGGACTTTTCTCCGGGGAGGTGGGCACGGAGGAGCCTTCTCTGCACACCTCTGCCCAAGCCCGGGGGGAAGGGAGGGGTCCGAAACACCTGAAGTCCGAAGGGAACCAGGTAGGGAGGAAGAAGGGGGCAGGGTGAGGCCCGGGGAGCGTGGAGGGGAGGGTGGAGGAGAGGAAGGAACGCGGGAGGGAGCGGCTGGGAGCGCTGCCAGCGGTGTTACAAGCAAAGGGTTTTATCGAACACAATATGCCCAGAAATAAAAGGGAGTGAAACAGAAACCCAGCAGCCGATAAGGCGGCAGTGGCGGCGGCAGTGGCGGCCGGGCAGCCCGGTATGGAATTACTGCAGTGACCTTGAGCCAGACCCTGTCAGGTGGAGGGAAGGACACTGAGAAGGCAGGGCCTGAGAGGCCAATTCAGAGATGGGGGAGAGGGCAGGAGGGGCAGGAGGGCAGAGGAGGAGGGAGGGATCCACTGGGGAGGGTCAGGGGGCACCCAGGGCCAGCAGGGGGTGGGACCAGCTTGGGGAAGGGGGCAGGTGTCAGCTCTCACCTATATTAGGGTCCCAAGGGGAATGTTATAGCGGGGAGGGGGCTGCTCTTCCCAGGGCCCAGAGGACTGGGGGGCCTGTCAGGACTGAGGAGCAGGTGGCATCCCCAGAGTGAGGGTTCCGGGAGCTGGAAGGAACCCAGATGTCTAGAGTTTTTCCAGTGTCTGTGGGTGCCCCACCAGTGCACACCCCCTCCCATCCTCTGTCTGCCAAGGCAGACTCTGGCCCCTGCCCCCATCGGGTCCAGCAGGCACAGTGGGGAGGGGGGGAGTGGCAGTGCCCTAATGCTTGCTGCTGGAGGGACAGGGTGGTGCCCTCTGGCTCTAAGCTTAGGTACTGGGGGCACTGGAGTTGGGTAGGGGATGCCCTGAGCCTAAAGGTGCATCGGGGCTGAGGAGAAGGGGTTGGTAGAGAGGAGCAGGAATCTATGGGGAATGCCACCAAAGATGCTAGTCCCAGGATGGGGAGCAAGCCCCCAGTCCTTCTTCCTGGGGGCAGCAGGGAGGGAGGGGCTGCAGGCAGGAGAGCCACTGGGGGCCCACCCCACCACCCTGCCCTCCTCGCCCCTTTCCCCACAACCTGGGAGGGAGACTAAGCCCCAAACCTTCCATTCGGGCACCGCCGCTGCCAGGGAGGGGCCAGCTTACCTCTGGTGCAGGCTCCCTCGGTCCCTGCCCCGGGACCACAAGCAGCCTCTGCAATGACCCTCCAACCTGCACGGCAGGGGGACGGCACAGCTTCAGGAGCGTCCCCAGAGCCATCCACCAGCCACCCTTGTCCCGGAGACCCACCCTCTCCCAGGAGGCGCGGACCCCTCGGAGGGGTGCGGCAGGGTCCCCAGAATGGGCTGCAGCTCTGCCTCTTGTCCGCTGGTCTCCTGGATGCCCGGCCGGCAGGCAGCACTCGGAAGGAAAGTTGCTCAGCTGGCCGGGCAGGTCTGCCTCAGCAGTAACAGGACACAGGCGGCAGCGCAGGCGTGTTAACCCCTTCCTGCTGGCCAGGCGGCGGCACCTTCCGAGGTGGGTGGGAGGCTTGCCTGCTGCCAGTGCCCCAGGGGGGAGGTGCTGCTTGAGAGCCTGTGCTGGTGGCCCACTCCCACCCTGCAGCGAGTTAACCCTTCCCCTGCCTCCTCAACGGGAGACGACCAGGGGGCTCCAGCCCCCCACCCCCACTCCCCAGAAGGACCTTCCCCCGGGGCTGGCGTTTTTTGTAGTTAATGCCCGCTGTGGGCTCCCAGCTGGCCCTCTCGGCCATCCTGGCAGGGGCATCAGGACTCCAGGCACAGCCCCTTCTCTGCCTCGACAACAGGAAGTGCTCTGCTCTCTCTAAACCTCCTCCTCTGCCTCAACGGAAGGAGGCTCGAGGCCCACGAGGTCCTTCCTTAGCAGAAGCACCGAATGCAAAACCACGCGGGTGGGAGACTGTGGCCACCCCCTCAGCCTCCCAGTCCCACCTCTGCTCCATCGGCACTTCAGGCAACAAGCCCACCATTAGCAACGCTGTTTGTCAGACCCGGGGAGCCTGGGGGCCAGAGAACAAGGATGGTACTGAGTCTGAGCTAACAGCACCTTTCTTCCCAAGAGCCATCTCTTGCCCACTTCACATTTCTCCCAGAGAGGGGCGGAGGGTAAAGTCCAGAGGCCGGTTTTAAGGCAGAAAAGTGGCGCAAGGAGGCCAGAGGCTCTAACAGTGGTTCTCAACCTTCCTAATGCCACGACCCTTTAATACAGTTCCTCATGTTGTGGTGACCCCCAACCATAAAATTATTTTCGTTGCTACGTCATCACTGTAATTTTGCTACTGTTATGAATCGTCATGTAAATATCTGATCTGCAGGATGTATTTTCAGGGGTCGCGTACACAGGTTGAGAACCGCTGAGTCTAGCAGGTGCCAGCTTTCCTTCCTGTAGGACAGCGGTTCTCAACCTGTGGGTCGCTACCCCTTTGGGGGTCGAACGACCCTTTCACAGGGGTCGCCTAAGACCATCGGAAAACACATATATAATTACATACTGTTTTTGTGATTAATCACTGTGCTTTAATGATGTTCAATTTGTAACAATGAAATTGGGGGTCACCACAACATGAGGAACTGTATTAAAGAGTCGCGGCATTAGGAAGGTTGGGAACCACTGCTGTAGGATCACACGCTGAAATCCGGAACAGTGTCCTCTGGCTGAGGACAAACGGATCCAGCCTCTAGGGGTGAAGAGGACGGCGAGCATGCCCTCAGACCTGGGACAGGGCCCTCGGCCCCAGCTGCAGTGGGCGGGTCTCAGGGAGCCAGGTCTCCGGGCGTCTAGTTTCCGAGTCTCACACATTGTCACACTTGGTGATGACACTTGGGGAAGACCTGGCTCCGGGAAGCGCTACCCCAAACGTGTGGGGCGAGGAGGGCCAGGAGCAGGAACTAGGAGGGGTGATGCTATCTGTCCTACCATCCGCTCCGTTCCTTCTCCTGCTACCCACTTGCTCTGAGGTTCATCATCCCACACATCACCTCCCCAGGTGCGTTTCTCTCTCTGCCTGTTGGGTGACTCCGGGAACCGAGACAGGGTGGGGTGGGGTAGGCCTGACGGCAGGTGGGACCACCTGGGAGGACCTGGGCCATGAGCTGATTTCATCAAGGAGGCGGCATTCACGACATGAAGCCCGAGGGAAGTGGTAGGAACTTAAAGGTTCTTTATTGATTTGTTTGTTAACCAGTTGCCCGGAAGGCTGCTTGGGCACCTGAGTCAAGTGCAAGGACGCAAAGGCTGCTCATCGTCCCTTTGGGGGTTGAGCTCATCAGCCAGAACCATTAGGTCCGTCACCATGGTGTCCAGCAGCCCATAGACCTGGAAGAACAGGACAAACGTCACAGGCAACGGCTTGCTCTGTGGAAAACGCCTCCACGAGGGAGCACCCACTGTGTGATGAGGGTGGGCATGCTCACTCCACACTGAGAACAGCTCAAGAGGGGACAAGACCAGTGTGGTGAGAATTTCTGTAGAACTTTGGTTTTTGCAGAGAGTTGCGTTTTTCAAACCAGTCTGGGCCCTGGGACGTATGGGGACACTGGGGGCCCAGGATGGTTAAAGGGGCAATTCTTGGGGTCCGGGGAGCAGTGCCCATTTACTCCTTTGGGGTGGCCCAATCCTACTCTGGCCTCACAGGCACCAACTTTCCTTCCTGTAAGATCACAGATCCACATCCTGAAATGTTTCCAAAACTGTTCCCTAAGTGGGGCTGGGACCACACAGGCCTCAGCAAGTCGACTCTTAATTTCAGAAGGCTGAGAAAGGCCACCGCACGGGTCCTCAGAGACCTACGGTAACTTGCCTCCATCAGCCTTCAGACATCTCAGGGATGTCACCAGCAGCAAATGGAGCTTCTGATCAAATGAGATCCAGGGTGTCCCCACAGTGCAGACATAATCCCAGCCACCCAGCTGTCCACGCCAGAGGCAGACAAAGCCTTGCCGTGAGACGGACAGACTGAATGTGGCTTTGTGGACCGCCCCCCTCCCCGCGCCCAAAACAAACAGCAACTGCAAACCCAACACAACACACGATGAGTTCCTCAGGGCCTCCTGCTGAAGAGGGAGTTGCCATGAAGTCTCTCTGGGGTTTCAAAACCCTGATGCTTGCTAGAAATCCACTCGGCGCGGTGTTCCCCCCAAGGAACAGGCCGGCCAAGATGCCCTCTGACACACGGAGTCTATTTCCCCAAAGTCAGACCATGTCCCTCTTCTATTCAAATCCCTGCATGGTTTCTCGTTTCACTCAGAAAAACCCCGAGTCCTCACATAGCCTACAAAGCCCCACATGACCTGCCCCCTCTTGGTGGCCCCTCTGCCTCCTGTCCTCCTGGCTCCTCCCTCCCCTGGCATTCCTTGCTTCCTCTCCCTAGGGCACTGCTCCTCAGGGGTCCACAGGGCCTCCCCCACCTTCCTTCAAGTCTGTTTGATGTCACCTTTTCGATGAGCCCCCCCGCCCCCCCACGCTGCTCCCCCTGGGCCTTTTGTCGCCCCCCCTGGCTCTGGTCTGTTCTCTCTTCCTCAGTGCTCATCGCCATTCACGAAGTCTGTCTCGCACAACAGGCTGCCCCTCTCAAGGGCAGCGCCGCTTCCACTGTGGATGCAGTAGGCACTTATCATTTGCAGAAGGACCGGGTGTGAGGGAGAGGAGGGCGGAGCCCTGGGCCGTGCCCTCACCTCCATGTACATCCTCTGGGAGTATTTCTCCATGACCAGGGGATCGATGGGCTCCTGAGACGTGACGATGATGTCAGGGGCAGGGTCCTCCACGTAGAGCCTGTCCCGACTGGAAGATTTCGTAAGTTTCTTGTCGTCCTTTGCCTTTTGCTTCTTGCTGTTCAGACGGTCCTGCTTGGAGAGAGGAGACACGCGTCGCCTTCGTGAGCCCCGGAGGGAGGTCCCGGGCCTGCTCCAGAACAGCTCACCGCGAGAGCCCGTGTCGCCCCCCGGGCCAGACCGTGTCCCGGAACCTGCCTCTTTCCCTGGCATCTTGGCTGCTTTCTTATCTTCTTTGTCTTTGACTCCCAACTGCTTCCTTTCCTGGGCCGCCCCTTTCCGGTCCTCCTTCCCAGCTCTCCCGGAAGCCACCTTTGTCTCTATGGCGGAAGGTGTTTTCCGAGCTGAGGGAGGTGAATGGAAGACAGTGTGGACTGTGGCCTGGCTGCGCCCATACGCGGGAGTCAGGAGAAGCCCAGTGCTCTCGGCAGCCTGGAGAGAATTCCCACAGACGAGGAGCCGAGCCCCGGGTTCAGGGGTGGATGGATGGCCCTGTGGAACGGGACTGTGGGGCAGGGGCAAGGGGCCTGCGTCTCGTCCCGGCTCCGCCACTCCCGCGTGGACGGCTCGGGCAAACCCTTTAATCCTCCTGAGATGCCATCTGTACAACGAGGGACGGGAACCCCGGTACTAAGGTCACTTCTGGGTTCCAAACCTTGGCAACAGATGAAAGGGGAGCAGGGGCCTACTCCAAGGATCAACAGAGGTCCCCCCAGAGGGGGTGCAGGGCGGAGGCAGCGGGACGGGGAAGAGCGCGCGCAGGCAGGCGGCGCAGAGTCTGACCGAGCTCTTCCGGCACGTCCAGATAGACGGTCTCCTTCTCAGGCAGGCCCAGCAGAGCCCTCAGCCACAGGGAGTGGCTCACCAGGCCGTCAATCAAGTCCCGCCACAGCTGAAAACTAGAGGACAAGACACACTGGAGAGAAGCCATCGCCCTTCATTTGCCCTGGAACCTGCAGAGGTTTCGATCCTTCCCTTCCAAGACACTGGTGCCAGGAGCCGCCAGGGACATGCCATGCCCCTGTCCAGCCAGCATCCTCACCAGCACCTGGGCAAGCGTTTGAAACCATGGCTGGACCTTGATCGAGATTCCCAGCTCCAGGCTCCCAGGGATGTGTTCTGAGGGCCTTGCGAAAACTTAGCCCCACCCCCACCCCCCACCCCAAGCCTTTCCACACAAGTTCCAAACCGGCGACAGGAAGGCCGATAACCGAGAAGTGAGGCTTTCTGTGGAATACGCCCCTCTTCTCACCGCCCTCTGGCCTCTCCTCCATTCATTCCTCTGCTCGTTGAGAAGGAACAAAGGATGAGAAAAAAATGAAGGTCCAGGTGCTTGTTCCGCTGTAACGGCTCCGCAGGGAGCAGCAGGTGGCTGCAGGGGCGGCTGCGGCAGGTGCCGAGCACGGACTGTGGGAGCATCTTTCGGCGGCCTGAGCTCAGGGGAGCTCCGCACCCTTGCATGCTGGGACTGCCTGCATAGCACCCTGGCCCGATGCCACGGAGGGGAGGAGATGAGGCTGGCTCGCCTGGTGGGGCACCTACCACATCTGGTACAGGAAGTCAGACTGCAGTGGCCTCTGTCCCTGGCACAGCTCCAGGGCTGCTCTGTTGAGCCTGATGAGGGCATCTTCTCTCTGGTTCTCCTCGGGGAGCATCATCACTTCCTGGCAGGGTCACGGGTACCATGAGCAACCCTTGTGCCCGGGACACCAAGGGTCCCCGTGTCCTCTAGTGACAGGGGTGGTGCTGTGAGGACAGGGGTGCGGGAGGCGATGTAGCCATGGGGAACCTGACTGGGGTTGCCTTCCGTGGGAGCCTGGGGCCTCCTTCAGATATCTGTTCCCACGAATCCCTTTTGCAAGGTGTGCCAGGATCAGAGAGGGAGCCCCTCCGGCACCACAGGGGCCTAGCCCCCCGAGACAGAAAGAGATGACCCCCGAGACGGCTCTCTCCGGGCCCTCGGAGGTTTTCTTTCTTGGCCCGTGGGGGCGAGAGGCGCTGCTGGGGCCCTCCCTCACCCCGCTGTGCCAGAGCTGTTTTCCCCACCCACGCCGTCAGCGTCAGGGACCCACCTCCCTGAAGTCCTCCAGGCAGAGGTTCCACTCGGGCGGTGGGAGGCCCGCCTGCTCCCAGCTCTTGGTGCTGTCCCAGTCCCGGCTGCCCTCCACCAGGATCTTCTCCATGATGCTCTTCCATGGAGAAGTCTTGGCCCCTACTCGGACCCTCTGGGGCCTGGAACCATCTTGGGATTCCTTGACGTATGCATTCTCCTGCTGGGGCTCCAAGGCGGAGCCCTTAGGGTAGGTCAAAGAGTCCACCTGCACCGGGGACTTGCTCAGATAGCCTGGCTGGGTCCTGGCCGCCCAGGCCCGGGCTCCTGCCTGCTCGTCGTCCTTTGGCCTGCCTTCCTCGGCCTTGTAGGGCAGGACCATGTACTGGTGCCACAGTATATGCAGGTTTTGCACTACTTGGTGCTGGTAGTGCAGCTGCAGCAGAGGCGAGGGAAGGCACGTGACGGGGAGGCTGGGCTGGGGGGGCTGGGGGCACCAGAGCCCGTGGACCTGGGCCGGTTTCCCCATTCCCTGAAGAGCACGGATGGAGGAGGCAGGGAAGGGACCAGCAGGAGTGGCTCTAGCCAGAGGATAACTCCTCTTCCCCCGCAACCTGAGCATCTCCAGCTTCAAGCGTTTTTTTGCATGTGAGCTTCCAAGTAACGTTGGGTTTGAACAAAGGAGTTGGTGAAACTGTTCTCACCAAGCATCCACTTAGGAGCTACGTGATCTTGGGCAAATTACTTAACCTCCCTCGGCCACCGTTCCCCCAGGTAACATCGGATAGAAATAGTGCCCATCTCCATGGGAACATGGAACGGACTGACGAGTCTCAGAGAGGAGAGGGTTGCGGGGGGGCGGTGAAGAGATTAAACATCTTATGTGCACATATGCATTACCTATGGGCACACACAATAGGGTGGTGAAGGCCTGGGGCGGGGCAGGAACTGGGTGGACAGAGGCAGTGGTGAGGGGGGAAGGGGGACATCTGTAATACTCTCAACAATAAAGATTTTTTTTTTTTTAAGAAAAAAGTAGTGGTGCCCATCTCACAGGGCTGCTGGGAAGTGAAGTGAGTTTCTCATGGAAGACGCTCAGCACAGGTCCTGGTGCATGGGGTGGGGGTGGGGTTGCTATTCCTCCCACCCAGGGCACTCACAGGGGCGGGGGCCAGTGCGGGGCTGTACCTGGGGGTTCCTGTGGTAGAACAAGTCCTCCTCCGTGAGGTAGGCGTCCACGGGCGACGGCACGCGCTCGGGGGTCAGGATGCCGCCCAGCAGCTCCTGCAGCATGCTCTGCGCGATGGTGACCGCCTCGTGGGAGGCCAGCTCCTTCTGGGGGAGGAAAGGTGGCACGAGACGACAGCTCAGGCCTTCGAAACCCATGCTGCACCCCGAGGGGAGCCAGGTCCCTCGGGGCTCTGTGCCTTCCTAGGGGTTGGGTTCCTGCCATTGTCTGACGCACGCACACACACACACACACACACACACACACGCACGTGCACACAACTATTCCCAGACTCAAAACTCCCTGGGTCTCCCCAAACATCCTTGCTCCCTAAAAGAGGCTGAAAGGATCCCGAGGAGGAACCAGGCCCAGAGAAGTTGCTCCCTGGAGGGGCCAGGAGGTCCGGCGGCATTTCCCATGGATTAGGAAGGCCAGGGCCGGGGCCAGGGGCAGCACGGTTCGGGCCTTGCTGGGCATGTGACTTGGCCACACAGCCAGTATCACAGAAACAGGGTCATCTCGAGAGAGGCCAGTCCTAGACTAGCAAACAAAGCAGACATTGCATGTGTCAAGATTATCTCTGATCGCCGCAGGCTGAGCCTCGGCCGAAGCAGCCGGGTTGTGTTTGGGGACCACAGTGAACAGAAAAGCACAGCTTTCCACGGAACCCCACAAAGAGCAACGCTGGGTGGCCAGGCGATGGACGCGGTGGGGGCCCAGCAGATGCCCTGTTCCCACCTCACACTCACTCCTGGGTGCCGGCCCCCCCCGCCTCCTGGGTAAATTGCTGTCTGTGGTTTTGAAGTCTTGCCAGTTAAAGGCAACTCCACTGGAGGGTACCAAACAGCAGGGAACAAAAACAGTACCCGGCTGAGGGTCGTTCCTTGGGTCTGTGCTCAAGTACTTCCACGCAGTCTGCCCCTGAAGGCCCAGTCTCATCTCTTCCTGGCGGTGGGAGCAAGGCATGGTGGGGCTCAAAGCCGCCCCACTCTTGCCTGCCCACCCATCTTTTACCTCACCTGGGAGGTGGTTTGTTGAGCAAGACTGGCCGAGAGAAACAAGACGCCTGCAGGCAGTGCTAGGAAGGACACCAGAGGGACCTCGCTGATGTCCACGCGGGGCCGAGCCCCGGCTCCCTTACCTCCAGTAACGTCCTCTCATCCCTATAAATGTCCTGGGCCAGGGAGACTGCGTGGAGATTGACCTGCAGGATGGCACCCCCTAACAGGGTGGGGTGAGTTACAAACTCCCAAAATTCCCAGAAGATCCCAGCATTCACAGACTTGAAGAAGAAGGTGAAGGTCTTCGTTTCTCCAGGCAGAATCACACCTGAGGGGGCAGAGACAGAGGTGTGCACCGAGAAGGGGCTCTCTGAGCCCCACGCCCGCGTGTCTGCAGGTGGCTAGGCCCTAAGCCTCTGGTGATACGTGTAACTGAGCCCCAGGCAGGGTGACCCACCGTCCGGCTTTGCCCGGGGAGGAGGGCTTTCCTGGGTTGGGGGACTTTCAATGCTGAAACGGGAAAGCCCCCGAAACAGGCCCAGCTGGTCCTCCCAGCCTCGGGTCTGTGCAATGTACCTGAACCCCTAGAATGCTCCCCCTCCCCCGGGGCTCACCTCCCTGCCCCCAACAGACATGAACAGCTGGGAGATAACACGCATCACGGAGGAAATTGAAGGGAGGAGGCAGGGAAGAGGGGCTTGAACTCGCCAGACGTCCGCTTCTGGACATCAAGGTGGGTGGGGCCGTGCCTCCTAGGTACCTTCCCGGTTATTAAAGTAAAACTGCTGTGTCCTGTTTCTCTTCAGGTCTTGGAAAGCGTCCGGCTGAACCTGCCGCCGCCAGTCATACCAAATGGCCACGGTGCCGTTATTGACCACGGTCAGTTCCGAAGACGTTTTCTCCCTTTCCACGGTTTCAAAGGTCAGGCGGACAGCGATGCCGATCTGCTTCTGCAGGAGGAGGAGGCATGAGACATGTCTCTGAGGGAGGCCCTGGCCTGGGAGGTTCAACTCATCCCAGTTTGCCAGGGACTGTTCTGGGTCTGGCACTGAATGTCCCCTTGTCCCGGGCCTCCGGGGCCTGGCTGCTCTCAGACAGAGGGGTGTCCTACCCCGATAGCGGCTGTCCCTGAGGTGCCATCAACGGTAAGAAGAGAGAACAAAACAGACGTTCTACCTGACGGACATTTTTGCTCCTTAGCATCCACAGAATACTGCAGAACCTTCTTAGAGCCACGCCCGAGGGGGGAAGTTTGCTTACACACATTCTTGGGGACGAGGCACAAACGGGGTGGCTTGTGACTCTCTCCTTTCGGCCTTGTGATTTTATTCTGGGTCGAGTGAGCACGGCTGTTCCCATTTTCAGACATGCTGAGTGCAAGGCCAGGTACAAATGCACGTAGGAGGCGGCAGGCTCCTTGTGACGGCCAGTCACCTTGAGACCGCCCCCGAGGGAGGCCCATCCGGACGGCAGGTGGGTGAGGGCGAAGGCAGGCTCACCTTGTCCTGAGGGTTACTGCCCCGGATCCAGCAGGCCGGCTTCCCGCAGAACAGCAGAGAAGGGCCGAGAATAGGCATGGGGGCCGCCTCCGGGTAATGGGTCCGTAAATCGCTGTAAGGAAAGCCAATGGTGCGTTTTCCCCGAGGCTGCCATCGTCTTGTCACATGGAGCCCCCAGCGGTGGCTGCCAGCTCTGCCCTCCCCCGGGGCGTCATCAGCTCCCCCGGAGCTCAGCCTTGTCCGGCTCCCTTCCTGCCAGCGGGAGGTTCTTGGACACACAGTGCTGCTTGTCACCGAGTCACTACAGCCGGAGCGCCCCCTTACCAGCGAAGGCATGTCTGGGAAACCCCATTAGGAGCTGGTTGCTAGGAGGGAGCAGATGGCCACGGGGAAGCGAGCACAGGTGCTGGAATGGGCTAGAGGGGGGAGCGGCAGCGTCGGGGGGAAGCCCCGCTCCCCAACCTCTCTCCCCAGGGCCCAGGCCGACTCACGAGTTCCTTATGTCTCCAGAGGAACTTCTCTCGCTCTTTTCAAACACTAAAAAGTCTTTCACTGTAACCGTTGAGAAAGGCTGCCCTCTGCCCACCACCTCCAGGCCATCAATATCCTCAGAGAGACCAAGACAGGAAAGATGAGCTGACTGAAGACAGGTGCCCCCCTCAGGGGCCTCGGACAGGGCCCGGAGACAGGACCAACCTGCTGGCTGAAGCCCAGGTTCGCCATGATGTGCTGCAGCTCCTTGCGTCGGTAGATCAGGAACAGACTCCGATCCCAGGTGTAGCGGTACCGCGCATCCTTCCGGGCCAGCAATCCTGCCGCAGGGTCCGAGGACCCTCAGTGCAGGCCGCTGCCGTATCCCCTTCCCCTCAGTCTCAAGAGCTTTGAACACACCCATCCCAGCACCATTTCTGGGAAATGGGGGTGAGGCGGGTTTGGGGGGGTGGGGAGATACGGCTTCCCTGTGCAGCTGGGCTCCAGTCCTCCTGCCCCATTCCTACGCCTTGGCCACCCTACACAGGACTCCTGCAGAATGAGCTCCCAAACCACCACATCTCCGGATGATAATGCATAAAAACAACAGCACTACTTTTACTGAGTGTTTAGCAGTGGGCCAGAACCTCTTCATAAACACCATGCTTCATTTTACCCTCTCACAACCTCGCCAGTGTTTCACAGATGTGGACACGGGGGCCAGAGAGGCCAAAGAGCTTGCTCTGAACGCAGGGGCCCTGGCAGCCCTTCATGCAGCGCTACCCAATAGAAATAGCACGCAAGCCACAAATGAGAGGCACGTAATTTAAAATTGCCTAGATCAGTGGTCGGCAAACTTCGGCTCGCGAGCCACAGGCGGCTCTTTGGCCCCTTGAGTGTGGCTCTTCCACAAAATACCAACTTCTGCTCATGGGCCACGAGGTTTCAATCACACTGTACGTGCGCGCCCACACGTGGTATTTTGTGGAAGAGTCACACTCAAGGAGCCAAAGAGCCGCATGTGGCTCGCGAGCCGCAGTTTGCCGACCACTGGCCTAGATGGTTGGAAAAGGTAAACAGAAACAGGGGGAATTCATTTCCGTTTAACCCAATGCATCAAAAATATTATCATTTCAACATGTAATCCGTATTAAAATTATTAATAAGACTAGCCTGGTGCATGAATTCGTGCACGGGTGGGGTTCCTCGGCCTGGCCAGCGATCAGGGCCAATCGGGGCCGCGGGAGGTTGTCCGGCTTGGGGGAGGGGCTGCAGGAGGTTGGCCAGCTGACCCGATCAGGGCCATCGGGCCGGCCGGCCAGGGGAGGGGGAGGGGCCGTGGAAGGTTGGCTGTGGGAGAGCACTGACCACCAGGGGGCAGCTCCTGTGTTGAGTGTCTGCCCCCTGGTGGTCAGTGTGCATCATAGCGACCTGTTGACCAGTTGTTCGGTCATTCGGTTGCTTAGGCTTTTATATATAGAGATATTTCTCGTATGAATCAGTGCATAGTTTACACTTACATCTCATTCCATGTGCTCAGCGGCCACAGTGGTTCAGGGCTGCCAGGCTGCCGCACAGCCCTAGAGCCTCCATCTCACTCCCTTCCGCCCCCTCTTCCATCTATCACTGTCTAACTGAAGTGGGGACTGGACCTCCGAGGGTTAGGGGACTTGATCCCCGGTCGGTCCCATACCAGGGCCACACTGTCTGCCTCCCCACCCCTCCCCCCTCCCCAGGTGCCCTGCTCCTCACCCATCTCCTCCTGGATGGAGTACGGCTTCCTGATGCGAGTGATGGGCTCCAGGAGGCCACGCTGACTTTTTGTCTTCGTTATGACCAGACCCCTCATTTCATCCCCCAAGTATTCCAGTCGACTCCAGAACCCACTGGACTCCTCAGAGCACTGGCAAGGATGGGCAGACAAGTCAGGTCACCTGAACACCTTGGCGGGGGGCTGGTGGGGGCCCGGGAGACAGGGGCACCACGGACGACAGACGCTCGCTCTGGGGGTTCGCTGCAGCCAGGAGAGCGGGAGAAGCAAGCGCTTTCTTGTTCTCAGGACGCCCTTCGATAGCCTTTTCCTGGCCCCAGACAGCGTGGGTGGCACAGACACTGCACTCGCACGTCAGACACAACAGGGGACCCTGGATCGTCCAGAAGCTGGGGCCTCGGCCTTTGAGAGGGAACACTAAGACAGTTCTAATAACTCAGGACCTGTGCTGTCTTGCTCCTCACATTCACCACCACGGACCACCACAGGCTGGATTAGGTAACTGACCAGTCCCTGAACGCCCAATAATAGGACCAATAATGTCATTTTACTAAAGGCCTTGAGGGCTTAACACGGCTTTGCAGTGGATCGATTTGTTACGTTCCCCCGCTGTGCACGCCCAGGCAGCCATCCGTGTCCAGACCTCCTCCTCACGGGGCACGCGGGAGCGCCGTCCTTACCTTCCCATCGTGCTGCGTGGGCAAGATTCGGTCGATGACCGCCCGATCCTCCTGGATCTGTCTGTAGGTCTCCCCGATGTGCATCAGCAGCTCGCCGACAGGTTTCTTCAGGAGTCCTAGAGAGAAGAGCCGAGAATGCAGCCCCTCCACCGAATCGCAGCAAACAGGGGCCCGGCACTCAGCACCGGCCAGCCCCATCCCTGGACTGATCCCAGGACCCGCCAAGGGAGAGACACTGGGGAGTGAGTGAACGGCAGGCACCACGCGCTCAGCCCGAGTCCGTCACTGGACGGGCGCAGGGGGAGAACACGCCCGGCAACAGGGCCTGGGTGCCGGGTGGGCCCGGCGGGCGCCCATCCTCTCTGCTCACTGCTGAGGGCCTCCTGCTGCCTCTTCCACAGGGCCAGGTTGCGCTGCCAGTTTTTCATGAAGTTGTGCTGAGGCGGTGGGGCCCAGGGAGGTGGCTTCTCCTCTTTGGGGGCTTCCTGCTTCGGCTCTTCTGCAGCTGAGTCGAGGGTCATCAGACAGGGTGGGGTGTGGATCAGCTCAGCCAGCTGAAAAGCACAAGTGCGTGTGGAGGGTGGTGAGAGGCACTGCGCTGGGGCTGAGCCGAGACCTCTCTAGGCCTAAGTCCCTGCTGTCCGCCCCACTCTGCTGAGGATCCCGCCTCTTCAGGAGCCGAAGGTTGTGAGGGACAGAAAACAGGTCCCAGAACCAGGGGGGCTTTGGAAACGGCTGCCAGTCTCCTCCCCCCAGAATGGGGACCTCGCGCTGAGGCTGTGTCCCAAAGCTTTCCGTGTGTCTGTCTTCCGACCGATGCTCACGGACACCCGCCCCTGCAGGGTGACTGAGTCCTTTTTAGATGACCCCAGGCTAGCCCCTGACCAATGAGATTCTTAGTTGGGAACCAGGGAAGCGAAGGAACCGAGACAGCGAGCAGCACCGCACGCTGGGAAAGTCAGACACACGCAGGCCTTTTGTGTGGCCCTGGAGCTGTGGAAGGACGAGCGCAGGCCAGTGTTTGGAGCAGGGAAAACGGAGCCGGTGCACAGGGGAGCAGAAGGCGGTTAGGGAGCACAGGCCCGGAACCCTGATGCCTTTCTGGGTTCAGTCTAACCAAGCCAGGCGCCCCATTGCCTCTGAGTTCCCCGCGGCACCTGTGTCCTCAGAGTGACTTCCTGACTTGGGCTGGAGCTCGGGGGGAGGATCACTTATCACTTCAGACTCCGGGGCCCAGACACTAGACTGTCTTTTTAACCCCAGGCCTGCCTGGCTCTGCCAGGTGTGAGACTGGAATGGATTCGGCGACTTGTCCCGTCCAGGCAGCTCTGTACAAACGAACCTCCATGTTCCCTTGAGCAACTGCAATTCTCCTGAAGTCGTGGAGACTCCCCAGGATGTGGTGGGGCAGGATCTGGTCGCCGCTATAGAAACTCTCACGGGGGCCTGGGGAGCGGGGAGAGGAGGGGAAAGACAAGCTGCAGCGAGCGGATGTAAATGATTCCCGGGGGCCACTTTCTGACGGAGACCCCCCGCTTTCTTTCACGGCTGACCCACGAACTCAGAGACCGGCGGCGCCGGGGCCGGGGCGGACCTACCAGAGTAGTCCAGGGGCCTCGTGGTGGCATCCGGAGTGGCAGGGTGGGCTACAAAGTGGCGGACCTTCCTCCCAGGACCCTCGGGCTTGACTTTACGGATGAGAAATTTCTGGGTAATGTCAGATTTATCTGCTGTTTCAATAAAGCGAGGAATGTGTTGCTGTAAAGAAACAAAACAGAGGAGAATTCCACGTGAGATCGGGAGGAGGAAACACACCCCCGTCGCCTCTGTCCGAAGCCTTTGTGGAATTCCTGAAGGCGGACAAATCTGTTTCTCCCGCTCTGTCCATATGCTCTGTCGAGGAAAACGCCTCTGCAACAGACAAGAGACTTAATAATGTCTTCGAGGGGGGAAATAACATTTTATGCCCTGGCTGGGTGGCTCAGTTGGTTGAGCATTGTCCCGTACACCTAAAGGTTGTGGGTTCGATTCCAGGTCAGGGCACATACCTAGGTTGCAGGTTTGATCCCCATTAGGGCATGTAGGAGAAGCAACCAATTGATGTTTCTCTCTCTCTCTCTCCCCCTTCTTCTCTCTCTAAAATAAATACATACATACATACATACATACATAAACAAACATATCCTCTGGTTAGGATTTAAAAAAAAACACAAAAACATTTTATGCCTCCAGACCAGTGGTTCTCAACCTTCCTAATGCTGCGACCCTTTAATACAGTTCCTCAAGTTGTGGTGACCCCCAATCATAAAATTATTTTCGTTGCTACCTCATAACTCTAATTTTGCTACTGTTATGAATCGTCATGTAAATATCTGATATGCAGAATGTATTTTCAATGTTACAAATTGAACATAATTAAAGCATAGTGATTAATCACAAAACAATATGTAATTATATATGTGTTTTCCGATGGTCTTAGGCGACCCCTGTGAAAGGGTCATTCGACCCCCAAAGGGGTCGCGACCCACAGGTTGAGAACCGCTGCTTCAGACAGTTCAGGTGAGAAGTGCCCGATTCTTTCAGGTAAAGCCTGGGGTTAGGGAGTAGCAGGTTTACCCGCATTTGTGACTTTGCTCCTTAAACTCATTTTCCCGTCTGTGAAATGGGGATGATGGCTCTTGGCTCCATGGGGAGCAAGACACCTCATTCTCTCGTTCCTCTGCGGTTCTATATGACTCTCAGGAATGCTCAGATAAACACAGTACATTCCTTTAGCTGCAGAAGTGGAAAGAGCGTAGGTCCAGTGGATTTTTCCATGGAATCAGACCCGCCCTATGAGGAGGGAGGCGGTGGAGAGGGTGCACATGGTTGATGTTCTAGAACACACAGGCTAGGAGAGAAAAGCTCTTGCAGGAAGGGCTCCCTGGATTGCATCCTTACCTTCTTCAAGTTTTCCGTCTTAATGGCCAAGGCCAGAATGTCATCTCCTTGTAGGACATTGCTAACAGGCTCGGGTTCTTCCTGAATGGGGGGTGTGGACTGTTCAGGGATCTTTGCCCGCTGCTTCTTTTCTGAAGAGAAACAGAAGGTTACAAATGCTTCTAGATAGATATCCTCTAATAAAAGGCTAATGTGCAAATCGACCGAATGGCGGAATGACCGGTCGCTATGATGCGCACTGACCACCGGGGGCCGATGCTCAATGCAGGAGCTGCCCCCTGGTGGTCAGTGCGCTCCCACAGGGGGAGCGCCACTCAGCCAGAAGCCCTGAGCTGGGCTCACAGGGAGTGGGCCTAAGCCATTAGTCGGACATCCCCCAAGGGCTCCCGGACTGTGAGAGGGCACAGGCCGGGCTGGAGGGACACCCCACCCCCCACCCAAGTGCACGAATTTCATGCACCGGGCCTCTAGTACTACTATATTAGGCCCCAAAGCGGGGAGGCAGAGCTGGCCACAGGCAGCAGAGGCTGCCAGGGAGACTGGGCTGCACTTGCCTGGGGCAGCGGGAGTTCTTTCTCGAAGGCTCCCCTACCCATGGCCCTTGGCCTGCCTCACTGACTGAGGCTTCTTAGCTGGAATTGACATCAAAAGATGTCCTCACCGCCCCCCCCCCCCCCACCAGGCTGTGCTACTTATAAGCTGGACAACCTTGGGTACATCACTTAACCTCTCTTGGCCTCCAGTCTTCCTTTCTGTAAAAAGAGGAAGCTGGACTCTAAATCAGTGGTTCCCAAATATTAGTCCAATGTCTTCCTCCGAATCTTCAGGTAAATTTTACAACTGCAGCTTCCTGGCTCCTGCATGGAGCCAGGGCCTAGGGAGCTGGTTTTATAAAATTCTGTAGGTGGCTCAGCACCTGGGCTGGATGCTGTCTCAGCCTCCTCCACTGCTAGCACTGATCCATTCTCATGGGTGAAGGCATTAGCTTTCTTTTTTTAATCCTCACCCAAGGATATTCTTCTATTGATTTTTAGAGAGAGAGCGGAAGAGAGAGGGAAAGACAGAGAGAAATATTGATGTAAGAGAAACACATCGATTAGTTGCCTCCTACAGGAGCCCCGACCAGGACCTGGGCCGGGGAGGAGCCTGCAACCGAGGTATGTGCCCTTGACTGGAATCAAATCCAGGACCCTTCAGTCCACAGGCCGACGCTCTATCCACTGGGCCAATCCGGCGAGGGCGGCATCAGCCTTCTTTAAGGCATTGGTTAAAACACCGATGCTCTGGGGGGAACAGAACATCCATGGCTGACCATTTAATACATACTGTTTAAGTACTTTCTATGTACCAGGCTCTGGGAATATAAGGCTTCAAAGAGTACACACCCATGAAGACAAGGCTGTCAGGCTGAAACTATGGGAGCAGCCAGGGGGTCCCCACCCAATTCTGGGGGTAGTCAAGGAGGGCTTCCTAATGAGGTGACGTTTAAATGGAGAACTGGAGGATGACGAGAACATAGACCAGGGGAAGGGCCTGGGGACCAGGCAGTCTACAGGAACTAGCAGAAAGAGGCCTAGAGGCAAGAGAGAATGGAGCACCCCTGGAACGCAAAGCATGTTTTTAAAATCGCTGGAGGGTAGCGAGGGGGGAGGGAGGAAGGCATTCCTGGAGAGGGACGTAGGAGCCATATCACGAAGAGCTCAGTGAGCCGTGTAAAGGACCTCGCCCCGGGGGGTCATGACGTAGCAAGGAATGGATTAGGGCAGCGGTTCTCAACCTTCCTAATGCCTCGACCCTTTAATACAGTTCCTCATGTGGTGACCCCCAACCATAAAATTATTTTCGTTGCTACTTCATCACTGTAATGTTGCTACTGTTATGGATCGTCATGTAAATATCTGATATGCAGGATGTATTTTCATTGTTACAAATTGAACATAACTAAAGCATAGTGATTCATCACAAAAACAATATGTAATTATATATGTGTTTTCCGATGGTCTTAGGCGACCCCTGTGAAAGGGTCGTTCGACCCCCAAAGGGGTCTCGACCCACAGGTTTTTGAGAGCCGCTGGATTAGGGGGTGCAAAACCGAGGACGAGATTACTTAGGGGTCTACTGCAATCACGAAGCGGTTGATGATGACAGAGGCTCATGGAGCTGGAGAGATCTGAGCCTCTTTCTCTCAGGGGCCAGGCCGGAGCCCGGCCTGGAGAACTCATGTCAGAAGCCAGTCATTCTCCAAAGAGGACGCGCTCCCTGCCTTCCTCCCACAGAGGTGGGCTAACCTGTCACCTGCATCTCGTTCCTCTGGCTGGATCCTCCTGTCTGCCGCCCTCTGGTCTAGAATGGTTTGCGGTAAGGCCTTCAGAAAATAATCAAAAGAAAACCCGAGTCCCGACCTCAGGGACTTGAAAACAGAACTGGGTTTTGTCCGCTGCTTCTCCCAGCACTCGCCTTTTTTTAAAAGGCAATCTCGCTAAAACATCAAAGCCGCTGTTTTGGTTACCAAAGTCAGAGTCTCTTTTTTTAGGAAATGCCCGCATAATTGGTGACAAAGCAGCACACATACAAGAAAACCCAAGCCAGAATCATCCCAAACATAACTCTCAGCTCTGCCCACGGGCCAGAGTCCATCTCCTCGGCCACGGGGTCGGCGGAAACTCGGCAGCGTCGTCAGCTAAACTGCGTGGCTCTGGTCCCACCCGCTGCCACGTGTGGAGGTGCCGCCTTGGGTTTTGATTTACAAAACCTACACAGTCACCAAAGTTTGTGGCAGCCCAAGAGAGAACTGGTACCAACGGAGGGTCTGCTTTTATAAATGTCATGGTGTTATTTCTCTTTTCCAGGACATCTGCTTCCTCTGTCCATCACCTTGGCTGGTTCTATGCCTTCCCAGGGGATTAAACATCTCGTTACTGGGGGGTGTCTAATGATTGTGTTTGAATGTATAAAACGTCACCACTGTTGAAGATTTCTGAAATATGGGGGTGGGGGCAGCCAGGGAGAGGTCAATGGGGGGGAAAAGGAGACTTGTGTAATACTTTAAACAATAAAGAATTAAAAAAAAACAGATTTCTGAAATAGTGGAACTCTGGTCAGAGGCTTATCTGAGAAGGTTCTCTTAATATACGGTCAGGAAATGGTATGTTCTAGTTATACAAAATATTCCAAATCATACGTACATTTTAAACTTTCACTCACCCTGGAAAATATTTATCAAGTACCTTCTAGGAGGTGCTATACAGTATGGAGAAGATGGTTTAAAAAAAAGGTTAAAATATGGTCCCTTCTGCTGAGAAACTGAAAAAGACACCAGACACTCGCACACACGAATCATAGCATAAGGGCCTAAAATTAGTGGCACAGATGACAATGGGTTTGGTTCCATGTCAAAGCAGGAACAGATGGATGTGGCTCATGCAGTTTAGGGCTCTAGCCAGAGGTTCGGGGGAGCAGCTGCAGGGGTCAGAGGGAGCTTCCCAGGCTAAGTTCGGCCTTGAAGGACGGGAAGGCTTTGCAGGTGGAGCAGCAGACGGAGGTGTTCCAGGTGGGGTCACAGTTGGAGCCAAGGTGGAGGCGGGGCGGAGTATGGCATTTGTGAGGCGTGGTGACACAGAGGCTTGTGGAGGAGGTGGGAGTGAGACCGGGGACACCAGGCCATGGCGGCTTTTGTAAAGCAAAGCAGAAGCAGCTGCTCATCCTCTGTCGGCAGCAGGGAGGTTTGGTCCAGGAGAATGAAATAAAAGCAGCATTTCGGAGTGATTCATCCGGTGAGGGTAAGCCAGGGGAACTCGCCGGGCAGAGGCAAGTTGGGGAGACCAGGGAGGAAGGACAATCCCACTGCGGTCACTTTAGGGCCTGCAGGAAGATGCTGAAGGGTCCAAGTGCGTCTCACGACTGACTGTGTAGACTAGAGGTCTAGCTATTTCTTCTTCTCTGGTCTGGAAACCCAAGCTGAGTGGGGCTCCTGCTGAGTCACACAGCTGATCCTGACGTCAGCCCCCTTGAGTGGGGCAGTCAGGTGATACCTCTGCTGGGGCTAGACCAGGCCGCCGGAAGCAGGTGCTTAGGTGGAGTAGGGAAGGAGTGGGCAGGGAGAGAGGCTAGAGGCAGAGGGAGGAGAAACCGGGTCTCAATCTTTCTGCTTCTTGTTTTATCTAAATGTTATTATTTTTGTGTGTTGATGACAGTCTTCAGGGAATTCTGACCTCAGGGTTGTGCTGGGGAACCCGGGGAGGGGCTGTCCCTACCGGAGCAGAGCTTTACTTGATGGGAGAGCGGGACCTGGGAGAGTCCCCTGTGCCTTAGCAACAAGACCTGAAAGTCGAAAGGGCTGGGACCTCTAAACAGGTTTACAGTCACAATATTTGCTGCTTTTTGCTTATAATTCAGAGACCTTGGAGTAACCTAGCACAAGATTACAAGATTACACTCGGTTAGCTGTATTCTAATGGGGGGAGGGGGCCGTGGTTAGAGGCTTCTCCTGAGATATTTAGAGGAACTGAACACTTTGGCTTTTTCCCCTCCCTCCTCATCCTGGTGCATGTTATTAACCCAAGGGCTATTTCATAAACTCAATTTCCCCTCGTTAAAAATATGCAGTGAAAAATCTTTCCTTTATTTATTCAAATCTGATAAGATCTCCAGAGACTAGGTAAGTGGTAGCTAGGAAAGCCCTTGACTGCCCTTGGGAAAGGAGACCAGCTATTCTTCTCTCTTCCTCTCTTAACTGTTAAAAAAGTGCATCACGCCTTAGCCAGTTTGGCTCAGTGGATAGAGTGTTGGCCCTCGGACTGAAGGGTCTTGGGTTCGATTCCAGTCAAGGGCAAGTGCCTTGGTTGCAGGCTCTGGTCGGGGCTCCTGCCAGGGCCGCCTGCAGGAGGCAACCAATTGATGTGTCTCTCTCACATCAATGTTTCTCTCTCTGTCTCTCCCCACTCTCTTTGAAAATCAACGGAAAAATATCCTCGGTGAGGATTAACGCAACAACAAAAGATCGATCGTATCATGAAACAGCATCGCAATGTAGCCTAAATCGGGCTTTCATACTATAAAGAAGCATTAAAGAAAGTCCCACTGAAAATCAGCTAAGCTCCTGTTAGTTTGACTCCAAGCCGACGGACCCCCCCTCCTCACAGTGGGCTTTCATGGTCTGACCCACCTGCGCAGGCCCCTCTGGCTCCCTTCCCTCTCCTCCACGCTGGCCACCTCTGCCCTGGCCACCAAGGCCATACACGTTCACAGTTCCACGCCTCAGCTCACGCTGCTCCCTAGACCTGGAGAAGTAAAGTGCTCCTTTCTCTTTTGTTTTTGGTTCGCCAGAAATGTCACCTTCTTCAAAAAACCTTCCCTCCTATATCCACCATCCGAGGACTGGGTCAGGTGCTCTAAGCCACCTTAATGCCTACAGGTGCCGGTATTACAGCATTTCTAGTGTCTGGTTACTCCTCCGGGAGGTCCCTGGAATTCATTTCTTGACGGCTGGGGCCACACAGTTAATACCAATACCTTTGTTGCCCAGCACAGTGCCCACACCCATCAGGCCCTCCATAAATGGAAACGGAAAAAAAAAAAAAAAGATGGAAGGGAGGGTGAGTTGCAAACGGGAACATGTCCTTGGGGATCAGTCTGCTGTCAGGCACCCTGGGGCTCTCCCACCCGCACCCAGAGGGTAGCCGCAGAGGCCAGGAAGCTGTCACGTCTAGCGACTGTCTCCAGGTTAAACAAGCGGGCAGGTGTCACCCAGCACGCGGTAGTGGGAAAGGTAGTCGGAAATAGAACTAGCCAAGTGAGCATTTCTTGATGCTTTCCAGCAGGCT
>NW_005871483.1:825277-844609 GCF_000147115.1 Myotis lucifugus
AAAAGGCAGAGTGGACATTAGGGAGAGCTTCTTCGAGGAGAAGCATTTGAGTGGGCCACTAAGCAGTTCAGCAGGCGGGCCGGGTGGCAGGCATTCCAGGTGAGGACACAGCAGGAACCCAAGGCCCAGAGGGGATAAGACACAAGTTCAAGATCAGGGGAGGGGGAGGCATCCTTTAGCCACCATAGCTTTAGCCGTCTCCTCCCAGCTCGGCAGCAATGAGCAACCTCCTCGAGCCCCGAGTGTTTCCTGCACTGGCTGCATCATCCCTTTCCAGGGACAGACACCCTCTGAAGCCCTAGGCTGGGGTGGTTTGTTCTCAAACCCCTCACAGCTAGCTCATCCCCTTCACACCCGTCTCCCTCCTCCAGTTCATCCTGTCACTTCTGCCTCACCTCCACGTGCACACCTGGCCCTCTCCCCTATCGTCTGTATCCCACGCCCTACATCTGCCCCCCCCCCCACACACACACACATGGCTCACTCTCCACATCCGGTTCATTCCCCTCAATTCAGCCACCATCCTTTTTTTTGGGCCTATTTTTATTCCTTTTATTAAAATAATCTTTGAACTTAGCACACTGTGGATATGCTGTGTGTCAGATCATTAGATAGCTCGTTCTGATTTTACACAATATGCAAAGCAGAGGAGCTTAAACCACAACTCTGGATTTGAATTTGGTCGTCCTGACCATTTTAGATTCTATGTGATATGATACCAGGAAGTGAAGACAAAAACTATCTCGTTTCAGCCATTAATTTCAATCTCTTCTCTCGATTTCCGACAACACTGGTAAGGCAGCAAGAAGACGTGTGTTTTACTTTCTCACTGACCTTGCATCTAAAAGATGAAAATGAAGAATATGTTGTGAATTTCCCTCCCGCGGAGACTAGTCTGTGGACCCGGGACCCAGCCTGGACACAGCTTGCGCCGGTAAGAGCCCTTCAGGCTTGCTTCAACGTCCTGAAGCTCCCCCCCCCCCCCCCCACGGGCTGGGTGAAGTGGGTGCTGCGTCCGCGAGGCCGCTGAGCCTTCGGTAAGGTGGTGCTCTGCTGCCAGAGGGCAGGTTGGTGGGCTGCTGCACAAAGACGCTCGGGGTCGCAGAGTTGGGGGGTGGAGGGGAGGCGTGTGCGGGAGGCTCATAGGTGTCCAGGTGCGCCGGACATGAGGCCTGGAGCTCTGCCTTGAGGGGTTCATACGCGGGAGTGGGCTCGAGGGTAGAGGGACTGTTGCCAGCCCAGGGGCTGCCGTGGAAGAGAGGCCTTCTTTATATATATATATATACTAGAGGTCCGGTGCATGAAATTCATGCATGGGAGGGTGAGGGGGTCCCTCAGTCTGGGCTGCACCCTTTCTAATCCAGGATCACCGGCTCCTAACACTCCCTGCCTGCCTGCCTGATTGCCCCTAACCACTCTGCCTCAGCCCTTGCCACCGTGGCTTTGTCTGGAAGGACATCCAGAAGACGTTCGGTCTATCCAGTCTAATTAGCATATTACCCTTTCATTAGTATAGATATTTGTATTGATTTCAGAGAGGAAGGGAGAGGGAGAGATAGAAACATCAATGATGAGAGAGGATCATCGATGGGCTGCCTCCTGCACGCCCCACCACTGGAGATTGAGCCCACAACCCCAGCATGTGCCCTGACTGGGAAACAAACCGTGACCTCCTGGTTCATAGGTTGATGCTCAACCACTGAGCCACACCTGCTGGGCCACTGTCCCTGTTAAACAACCCATCCCGCCATCACCCTCTTTACTAGACACTTGCTCAGTTCACATGGAGCAGGAATCTTCCATTCTTCTTGGCCCTGGAGTCAGGCCACCACTGGACACTGTTTCCAGGAAGACAGGATTTCAGCCTCAGGGATGAAATTGCTCTCATTCCCTTCCGGGGGCCACATAGAGTAGGGGTTAGGAGCTAGGGGACTTTGATGCAAAATGTGGGTTTGCATCTCAGCATTGCTGCTTCCTAGGCCATCTCCCTGTCCTTAGAGTTGGGACAATGCAAATCTCACAGAGTTGCCATCACCCTCTACTGTCTGTCTTGTCCTGCTTTGCGATGCTTAGCATCTTTATCCCATATTCCTGTATGGTCTGTCTTCCCCCCACGAACGCCTTGCCTGTCAGCCTCACGGCTATACCCTAGTTCCTAAAATAGTGGCTGGTACACATGGATCATTAATAATGGATGGGATGGAGAGAGGCCTGGAGGAGGATCAATGGACTCATGGAGCTGCCTTCTAATATCTGGGGAGCAGGGAGGGAGGTTTGCTATACGACTTTTCTTAGAATCATGCCCAGCCAGCTTGGCTCAGTGGTTGAGCATTGACCTATGAACCAGGAGGTCACAGTTCGATTCCCGGTCAGGGCATATGCCTGGGTTTCGGGCTCTAGCCCCAGTATGGGGCGTGCAGGAGGCAGTCAATCAATGATTCGTTCTCATCGTTGATGTTTCTATCTCTCTCTCCCTCTCCCTTCTGGGATCAATAAAAATACATTTAAAAAAGAAAAAGAATCAGAGTGTCCTCCTGTTACAGGAGTTTCAGGACAGGCCCTGGGACCATCTGCCTGGGCTGCTGTTGAGGTCACGCCGAGATGGATGGATACTGAGTTCTGGGGTCTGTGCCCAGGCTCTCCATTCAAAGAAAGGCTCTCTGCCTGTGTCCCTCCCTCCTCCCCTCCCTCCTTGTCCTGGTCAGGAGAAGGCTGCTTGCTGAGGGCAGAATCAGGGCCAAGGGAGCTGGCTTACCTGGGAGGCTCCTTCCTCTGGATTGTGGGGGGACCTGAGGAATTGCCCCGTCCCACCAGTGAGAACGTTGTGCTAGTGGCTCATGGCCTGGAACTGGGGGTGGTAGGGATGAGGTGAGAAGATGCTGAATTAAAAACTCTGGTTCCTAGTCTCCATCTATCTGTGTAACCCAGGCACCATGCTCCCCCCACCCCCAATCTCATCTACTTCCCTTACAGAATGGCCTCAACACCTCCGCCTTCATTGACTTCCCAGGATCAATGCAAGAAGGAAAAAAAAAGTTGTGTCAGTACTCTGAAAACTGTACAGATGAAAGGGATCATCGTTAAGGCCCAGAACACTCAAATCCACTAGATAATTTCTCTCTGAGGGTGGTAGGCAGAATAATAGCTGTCTAAAGATCTTTGCATCCTCATCGCCGGAAGCTATGAATTTGTTGCCTTCCGTAGCAAAAAAGAACTTTGCAGATGTGATTAAGGGTTCTGAGATGGGAGATTATCCCGGATTATCCAGAGGGGCCCAATGTAATCACAAGGGTCCTTATGAGAGGGAGGCAGGAGGATCAGAGTCAGGGGGAGCTGTGATGATGGAAGCAGAGTTCAGCGTGAGGTGGCCATGAGCCAAGAAATGCCGCAGCCTTTAGATGGATGCTTTCCTGGAGTGGAGCCCCCAGGAGGAATACAGCTCTGCTGGCACCTTGATTTTAGCTGTTTCAGACTTCTGGCCTCCAGAACTGTAAGGTTATACATTTTGTGTTGTTTTAAGCCACTTAGTTCATGGTAATGTGCTATGGCAGCCATAGGAAGGTACAGACAGGCATAAACACTTTCAAGTCTGATTCTCCAACTCTCTTTTTCAATATTCCTTCTCAGTTGATGAAATCTTCTGACCTTACCAGGGTAGCTCAGGACTCCCATGTTGTTTTTTAATATATTTTTAAAAAATATGTTTGTATTGGTTTTTTTTTTGGGGGGGGGTGGTGGAGAGAGAAGCATCGATGTGAAGAGAAACATAGATCTGTTTCCTCTTTTACTCACCTGACCTGGGATCGAACCTGCAACCTACTAGTAGGTATGTGCCCTGACCAGGAACTAAACCCGCAACTTTTTGGTGCACAGGATGACGCTCCACTCCACTGACCCACCTGGCCAGGGCTGCGTGGCAGTTTTTAAAACTTATTTGATATCGTTCATGAATGAATTTGAAGGGTCAGAGTGGGGCGAGGATCAGGAAGAGGGGCGTTCCCACAGCAGGTTCCTCAACTGATCTAAAGCTCTGCCCACCTTGTCCCCCATCAGTGCTGCTAAGGCCCTTACTGAGGTCTTAATCACTAGAAGCAAAGCAATGAGGCCTGTGTACGTTGGTCAGGTTCAAGGGTGGGGGAAGGCCTGGGCCGAGCCAGGGACAGCAGGAGTGGCGCTAAGGAGACATAAGGTCGAGGGAAGGATGGGGAGCAAGGGCAACAGGAAAGACCTAACCCAGAGGTTTGGGCAAAGGAAAGGCACCTACTGGGAGTGTGTCCCTGGTGCCAGGGTCTGGGAGGCAGGTGGAGGCGATCCCTCCACCGGAGGAATGGCACCCTTCCTGTCTGACCTGATGGGGAGAGCAAGGTATGAGGAGTCACCTGCTGAGGTGGGTGCCGCTGTCTGGAGGCTGTCAGTCCGCCCTGTGGCACACACCCTCCCAGCTCCCTGGGAGGTGGCAAGTCCTACACTGAGCCAGGGGTTACCTACTGACACGTTTCAGCATCACAGGGAAACAACAAGTTTCTGTCTTGTCAGGCACCAGGAATTTGTTTGGGACAGGCCTTCTTTAGGGCTAGCATGCCCAGGGCACTGTAAATCACAATGAAAACATTAGTAGCAATAACCACCACATCTGTCAAATGCCCATTTTGTGCCAGGAACTGCAATAGGCTCTTTCCTTCCATCCATCCATCCATCCATCCATCCATCCATCATTGCCAACCTCATAATAACCTTGAAGAAGGCACAGTCCCTGCTTTCAGCGCTGAGAAAATGGGGACTCACAGAGTGAGCGGCTTAACTAAGGTCACCCAGCTAGCAAGTGGCATGGCCCCCTTCCAGGGGCATTGCTATGGCATCCCCCCAGGCTATAGCCCAGGAACCTGACCACCATCTCACCTCACCCCCACCCCCAAGGAAGCAGGATGATGGGGCTGATGCTCAGGCTGGATGTGAAATGGGGGCAGTGACCCGGCAGGAAGAGGCGGGGCAAACTGGCTTTGGCGGACAGACGACCGTGGCCCAGGGCGACCTCCCTCCTCTCACGCACTACTTCCTGGCACAGGAAGCAATCTCAGACATCGGCTGGTCCAGAGGTTCTGCAACATGTCTGCGCATCAGGCTCCTTAGAGAGCATTTACACATGCAGATGCTGGACACAGAGGTTTAGATTCGGTAGATGTGAGGGGGCGTGGGGTGTCCAGGAATAGGCGTGTGATGTGGGGCCCCGGTTAGTTGTGATGCCGAGCCAGGTTTGAGAACCTGGGGCTGGTCCAACTCCTTCACTAAACAGTCAGGAGAACTAGATCTTGGATGCGGGAAGCGTCCTGCCTCTAGTCACACAGGAAGGAAGCGGCGGAGTGGAGATTCCGGCCAGCTGGGCCTGGCTGCCACCAGCCGTGCGACTGCGTCTCCTGGGAGAGGAAAGCCAACTGGAGAGCTGACCAAATCTCTGGGGCCTGGAACTGATAAGTCACAAGGCAAAAGATGGACTCGATATAGAAAGTTTTAGAAAATTCACTTCCAAAAAAGTAAAAATCCATTCACGATAAAAAGTATAGCATAGTGGAAGCAACACTTGCAGCAGACAAGACAAAGAGTCAATATACTTGTAACATCTATCTCATCTGTCTATCCATCTAGTTCACTCAAGTCGATTAGGAAATCATGGCTTTAATTGGCTAAATAAACTAAGAGCTTAAATGTGCACACAACACAATTATTAGTAAAAAAATTATTTCATGGAGAATGTTTAATCTGGTTGGTAAACTTTAACATGTAAATTGAAACAAGGTACCATTTACACATTAGACTTTTTCTGAACTATATTTTGCTATATGTACATATGTGTACATTGAGAGGAAAGGACTGGGAAGGATACACAGTGGCAGGGCTGTCTGGTTACATCTTAATATCTATTCTTCCCCCTTTTAATTAACCACCCCCTCTACTCCGGGGGATTGAGCTGGGGGAAAGAAGCAACATGCCCAGTTTAAAACTACATTTCCCAGTCTCCCTTAGGTATGAGGGTGGCCAATTAGAAGTGAGCTGATGTCATGGGGTAGGGGGACTCCCCGGGAAGCTCTTCAGATGGGGCTGATTCGCCTGGGATAACACCCTGTGGCCCCTCCAGCCCTTCTCCTTCCTGTAGCCTGGAATGCAGATGTGAGGGTTGGAGCTCCAGGGACCACATGAGCCCAGATGGAGCCCTAAGGGATGGAAGCCATGAACTGAGGATGCAGAGCAGAAAGACAGAAGCCTGGGTTCTTGGTGACCAGTGAGCATGGGTCCACCACGCTAGTCCTGAAACGCTTCGTCTACACTTCCTTTATGTGGAAGGAAAATCACTACATTGACTTGCTTAAGCTTATGCTACTCCGATTGTGTCATATGCAGTTAAACCTAAACTTAACTGATACACACATCAAACCTTTGTGGGAGTGTAAAGGGAACGTGCACACTTTCTATGCTGTGGTATTGTTTGCATTTATCATCTTTATTTCTTTACAATAAGAATGCATTTGTGTATGACTTGTATGAGCATCTGTTTTGGAGCCCCAGAGAACTCAAGTTGAGAGCCAGCCCCGCCACTTCCTAGCTATGTGACCTTGAGCGGTCCCTTAATTCTCTGAGCCCTGTTTCCTCACTTGCAAAAATGATAACAATAGAACTTATCTCACCGGCGGCTGCGGACGGAGCTTAAATGAGCTCATGCAGATAACCGTCTTGCACGTGCCTGGCTTACAGCTATTACCGTATGTACTACATTATGCTACCGCATAGGCACTGGCGGCAGCAGAACCAATGAGAAAAGCCCAGGACATGTTGCTGAAAAAAAACCCAAAACACCAGGTTGTAAAACTGGCACATGAGTACAGTATCTTTTGTGGAAAATTATTTTTATGTCTACATTTATATGTATATCTATGCACCAAGAGGTTTCTGGAGGGAGGGTTATCCAAATGTAGGAGTGGTAGTGTCTGGGCAGTAAAATTTTTCTTTCTTCTATATGGTTGAAAAGGAGAAAAAAAGCATTATTATTTTGGAGCAGGAAAATAAAAACCCTTTGTTAAGCAGTGTTACAGTTCACATCGAGAATTATTAAAGCATCCGTGCCCTTTGGCCTAGCTATCTCACTCTTGGGAACAGGCCTGAAGAAATAACGCAAATGGAGAAAGACGCTCTCTCCATCAAAGCATGCAGGGCAGCATTATTTATAATAGAGGAAAACGGGGAACCACTTAAGTGACTTACATTAGGGTAATAATTATTAAATTATGCACTCACTGGAACACTGTGCAACAATTTAACTGAAAAGATGATGACCGTGTAACCACACAGAAAGATGCTTATGGCGGGACGAGAAGCAGAAAGGGCAGAATGCAAAATTAGATCTGCGCCAGGAACGTCCTGGGCCCAGGGCCTGCATGCATTTGGACGAGGACTGGAGGGGAACACAGGCAAATAAAAACAGTGTCATTTGCTGGGGCCATTGATTGTGGGTGAGATTTTCTTCTCATTTAGAATTCGAATGTTTCTATAATGTTGTTTGTATAATTTTTAAAAAAATTGGCTTTAAAAATCCGGGCAGGGCCCAGCCGGCGTGGCTCAGTGTTGAGCAATGACCTATGAACCAGGAGGTTCAATTCCTGGTCAAGGGCACATGCCCCGGTTGCAGGCTCAATCCCCAGTGTGTGGTGTGCAGGAGGCAGCTAATCAATGATTCTCTCTCCCTCTCCTTTCCTCTCTGAAATCAATAAAAAATATTTTTTACAAAAATCCCAGCAGGGAAAAGAAGGGGGAGCAGGGAGAGGAAGATGGAAGGGAGATCTGGGTGGGTGTGGATAAGAGAAATTCAGAGGCAACACACTGGCAAACACTTCCAGTTCCGTCTTCTACCTGGGTGGCTCCCGAGTTTGCATCCTCTTTACTCTCTGACTTGAATGATTAGATGGACAAAATAATTGCCGAACTGGAAGGCAGTATGTTAGCTGATGATAAAGCTAGGGTTAAGAGTGCTCTTCAGCCCTAGCTGGTTTGGCTCAGTGGATAGAGCATCGGTCTGCAGACTGAAGGGTCCCGGGTTCGATTCCGGTCAAGGGCACATGCTCGGGTTGCGGGCTTGATCCCCAGTGGAGGGCGTGCAGGAGGCAGCTGATCAATGACTCTCTCTCATCATTGATGTTCCTATCTCTCTCTCCCTCTCCCTTCCTCTCTGAAATCAATAAAAAAAATATATTTTAAAAAAAGAGTGCTCTTCAGATTGGAATCCTTTGGAAAAATGGATCATGTTTGCTATTGACAAAATGATAGAGGAATGAGAACACTAGCAAGCTGGCAAGAGCGTGCATTAGGAAGGCTTCCTGGAGGGTAGCTTGGTATCGTGTATCCAAACAAAGAATGTGTGTATCCTCCGTCAGACACCACACTTCTTGGGATTTATCCTAAACCGAAGGAAATGATCAAGCCAGTGCATACAAATATTTACATAAGATGTTCATCACAGAGTTTGAAAAAATAAAAATTAAACCCTTCACTTCACCAAAAAAGAAATGGTAAACTAAATTCTGGCATAACCATGCGGTGGTATACGATGAAGCTATACTAAAAAAATAGGATGTAGATATAAACTTTACATGCATGGATGCCCACCACGTATTAGCTAGAACAAGAAGGCTCCCAAGAAAATAGATTCAGAGGCAAAGAAGCATCGAACAGACTGTCAAACTACAGCGGGAAGGCAGGGGACAGTTGGGGGGGGGGTAGGTAAGAGATCAACCGAAGGACTTGTATGCACGCATATAAGCATAACCAATAGACACAAGACTCTGGGGGTGGTGGTGAGGGCATGTGCTGGGGGCGGGGGGTAGGAGAGGCAGGTGGGGGGAGGTCAATGGGGAAAAAAGGAGACATATGTACTACTATTTGTAATACTTTAAAAAATAAAATAAAATTTAAAAAAATAAAACGGCTCCAAAGAAAGACGCATATTATCTCATTTATGTTCATCTGCATGTAAGAATTTTTGTTAATATATACACCAGAATCTTAACAGTGATTCATCTTTGAATGGTGGGATTACAGATTGTATCAGTCAGTTTAGTCTCAGTTATTCTGCGGTAATAACCCAAAAAATCCACTGGCTTCCAACAGTGAATTGGAATTTCTCATCCCTGCTCATCTCCAAGGTCGACTGCTCCTCTGCCCAACATGGGACCCAGGCTGACCACACAATCTGTCTGAACACTGCAGGTCTCTGTGGCAGAGAGAGGTGGGCCACCTACTGGCTCTTACAGTCAGTGTAGGCAAGTCTCTTGGTCCTTCCCAGGTTCAACAGGGCAGGGATAGATGATGCCCCACTGGCCCTCAGGAAGGGCACTCGAGGAAGGATGGCAAACATTTGAATAATAATACAACCTACTAAAGTTATTCATCCTTGTCTTAGTCCAGTTGGGCCGCTGTAACAAAAATACCATAGACTGGGCAGCTTAAACAACAGACATTTATTTCTCACAGTTTTGAAGGCTGGGAAGTTCAAGAGCAAGGCACCAGCAGATTCGGTGCCGTCTCTCCATGTCATCACAGGAGGTTAGGGAGCTCTCTGAGGTCTTGTTTCTTTTTTAAATATATATATATTTATTTATTTATTTATTACAGAGAGGAAGAGAGAGGAATAGAGAGTCAGAAACATCGATGGGAGAGAAACATCGATCAGCTGCCTCCTGCACGCCTCCTACTGGGGATGTGCCCACAACCAAGGTACACGCCCTTGACCGGAATCGAACCTGGGACCTTTCAGTCTGCAGGCTGACGCTCTATCCACTGAGCCAAACCGGTTAGAGCTGAGGTCTTGTTTCTTAAAGGGCACTAATCGTTCACGAGGGCTCCATCCTCATGACCTAATCGCCTGCCAAAGCCCCACCTCCCAATACATCAGCTCGGGGATGAGGTCTCCACATATGAATTCTGGGGGCACAGACATTCAGTCTCTAGCAACTGTATTATGTAAGCCTTTTTCTTTGCAAAAATAGAGTCCTGTCCCAGGAAGTGGATGGTCACATGGAGATGGGACATGTGGGTTCTCACTGTTCAAGCCTCTTCAGGGGAGAAAACATAGACACCAAGTCTGAGCTACCCGGCATCACGCTGAGATGGCAGCTTCAAGCCTGAGGCATAGGGGCCGGAGACAGGTCAGGAATTTAAGAGACAGGTCAGTGACCCAGACCCACGGTTAAGTATAAGGTAATGACGTAACACAAAGTTCTGGACGCCCAGAAGTATTATGCCAGCTCTGCTGCTTCCTACTTATATGACTTGGGTCAAGTGAGAGAGCCTCTTTGAATATAAAATGGCAATTATAATAGCTGCCCTGCCTCCTGCACGCTACTTGGTCGGGGGCGGGATGGTCCAATCTCTAAAATTGTTAGTGCTCTTGTACG
This sequence comes from Myotis lucifugus, assembly GCF_000147115.1. Classification (NCBI taxonomy): domain Eukaryota; kingdom Metazoa; phylum Chordata; class Mammalia; order Chiroptera; family Vespertilionidae; genus Myotis; species Myotis lucifugus. Next base: position 835,717 of record NW_005871483.1, read on the forward strand.
AGGAAGGTTTGCTCTTTCAAGCGGTAACCATCACACTGACACACATTACGTCTCCCCGTCTCCTCTCACCACCAAAGTAGCTCATTCGCCTCTTAACCGTGTTCGTGTGCTTTTCAGGAGGGCGGGTGCGAAATGACAATGGAAGTCTCACTGTGGAGGACCCCTTGGAGGAACGAGGCCTGGAAGGCCTGGATGCAGAGGGAAGTAGCCGTGTCCCCGACGTCCCTCCTGACCCCGGCCTCTGAGGATGGAAGGCAGGTGGCAGGGCTCCCCACACAGGCCTGATCACTAGAGCCATCAGGAAGCATTTAAAAACTAGATTCCTGGGCTCCACCTCCAGGAGATTCTGATTCACCTGGGGAGGGTGGGACCGGGGTGAGTCACGGAAGCTGATCCGTGCCACCCCCACCTGGCCCTGGCTCCTGTCCAGGCCTAGTGAGCAGGGAGGGCCTGGGTGTCTCAGGTGGCAGGAGCCTGGCCACGGGGAGAAACCTGAGTGGGCCCAGGTTATCTGATGGTGCACCTGCTCCGGCCCCGTGCTCACTTCTTGAATATCAAGATCAGGGGAAGGCTTGGGAAGAGGCTCCCCTGGGCAGCACGGTCACCCCACAAGTCTTCCCAGGGCCAGAGGAGATGGAAGAAAAGGGGATTCCCCCTTTCTGCCCCCAGCCCCTCCGAACCAGACGCGTGGCAGGCTTCCCCAGTCCGCCTGCACAGCCTCACTGATAACCCTGAAATGTATCTCTTTACACATCTGTCAACACGGTGGCGAGTTCCTCACGGGCGGGGGCAGGTCTTGTTCCTCTCTGCGTGCCCAGCACAGTGCCTGGCACACCAGTAGTGCCTGCTGAATATTTCATGAATAAATGAGAAGTCGTAACACTTACCACGTTACCACAGGTTCACAGAAGGACTGATATTCACACCCACTAGGCACACGGGAAATGCACGTGCTCACCTCGGAGGGGTGGGGAACCCCGTCCTTAGTCACCCAGCTAGAGGCTGAGCTGAGCACGCCCCGATCTGTGGCAGGACTGAACTCCTTCGGGCATCACAGTAACCCTGTGATATGAAGTGAGGAAGCCTTGGCACAGGAAAATGCCTTTCTCTCTCACACGCGCGCATGCGCACACACACACACACCCTGCATACAATCTCTAGGCTAAGAGTGTCAGCCCTCCAAAAGGGGGAAGCTCTTTTGATATGGATGGATGCCCGTTGATGAATGTAGATGGGATGACAGAGTCAGAAACTAACATTTTGCAACCCTCAATCTAATCGTGGCTGTGGGCAAGGATCCCTGACGGATGCTAAAATCACTGGGTAAATAATTGCCGGGGAACAGGAACAAATCTCAGCCTAGACTAAGTCTCTAGCTCCCAAGTCAGAATTCCCCGCTCCACAAAGGAGCCCAGACAAAGGAGAGGACCACAGTCAAGACAGGCTCCCGAGGGTCTTGTTAGGCTTCTTACATACAACCAGGCGGCCATTTCTGCACGTGAAAGGCCAGGGGAGGATCGGCAGGCTCTGGGTCTTTTCTGAATTCTTCTTCCCTCCCTCTTCCCTGCTTGCCCCCCCCCCCCCTTTTCTCACAGGGAAAGGCTGCCAGGGAGAGGGAACTGGGGAGGAAACTCAGGAAGGTCTGTGAGGCTCCTGACACCCCAACATATCCTGGCTGCCAAAAGAGAAGGGGCGGGGCTTGCTCTGATCTCGCCCACTGTTGTCAGAGTCCAGCAGGCAGGCCCTGTGCTGGATACACACAGGGGTCGGCCAGCATCGCTCAGCCCCTTCTAGGTCCCGCCCTGCATTGTAGGGGCTGGAAGCCTGAGAGCTGGGTCCCTCAGAAGCTCTTGACAGCCAGGAGTTACTGTAGAGACCGCCAGTGAGAGGCACTCGCAGACACCACGACTCCTGCCCTGGCAGCGGTGGGCACACTGGATGCCAGTTCCCAGACCTCCGACAGGGGTCCTCCCATCCATCTCACTGTAGGTGGTCCCCCGGGGATGCCAGGGCTGGGCAGTGATGAGAGCTGAGATGTCTGTAAGTGTCAGTCCAGCCCCAAGCCCACCCAGGACTCTGTCCTGGAATGCAGGGACATCCGTCACCCTCCTGGCACAGGGGAGGGGGTTTTCTGCTGCCAGGCCTCTTGGAGTCGAGGTAGAAGGGTCAGCAACAGCGAGTCCAGCACAGCCAGACCTTCCCAGGAACACCGGAGACCCCTAGAAAACCAAGAGGCCTGGCTGTGGCTGCCTCCTCTCACCGATTTCAATGCCCACCGTCTACCAGGGCCAACGGCACCCACAGGCCCTTCCTCATCAGCGTTGCTCACTTTTCCCAGGTGTGTGGTCGGCAGTCAGGGCTCCCTGCGACTTCTAACCACCCTCCCACCGCCAGCACACCTGTGATCCAGCAGCAGCAAGCCCTGCTCCAGCAGCCTGTTCACCTCCTCGCTTGCTCCAAACACGTCCCCCAGGGTCAGCTGGGGCTCAAACTGCTGCCAGTGCTGGGGAGACCAGAAGGGTCAGAAGTGTGGGGGTCCTCTGGGCCATGTGTCTGGGGGCGCGGTGAGGGGTGAGGGGTGAGGGAGGGTACAGTCCAGCACAGGGATCTCAGCCAACTGACTCTCATGCACACCAGGCCCAGGCCGACGGGCCAGCAGGGACGTGGGCACCTTCACTCCTCCATGTTTAGGCCGAAAGCCAGGTCTCCCTCGATTCACCCCCCCCCACCCCCACCCCCTGCTGCTCACGATATGGCCAGGGCTTTCTAGCCCTGACTTCATCCAGAGCAGCTTGAGTTGGACTGATGGTTTACTGCACTTCCTATCTGAGCGTTCAGTGCCACTTAAAACATCTGAAACCCTTAATCTAGTCTATTCCCTGACACAGCTGAGAAAACGGAGGTTCAGAGAGGTGAGAGGATGTGTGCTCAAGGGTGCAGGAGAAGGGGCCTAGAGCCTGGGTCTCTGCCGCCCTCGTCCAGTCCTCACCATTGCACCACACTGCCCACCAGGCCTCAGCTGGACTAAAGCCCAACCTCCAGCTGCCAGAGGGATGGGAGGTGTGTGTGTGTGTGTGTGTGTGTGTGTGTGTGTGTGTAAGATGATTATGCACGGCTTAGGAGGAAGCCGTGTGCCAGAGCCCCTGGACCCCTTACCTGGTGAGTGATCCCTACATCTGTGCGTAGCCCCATCGCCAAAACCTCCTCCAGCCTGAAAGGAAAACCATCAAGGGGTCTTGGAGGGGAGACTTGTGCTTCTCCCAGCCTTCAAGCCCTATGCTGGGGGGGGTTATGGGGGGCTTAGGAGGACCATGCAGTATGGGCCAAGGCAAGAAACGAGAAGGTGCACGTGGAGGTGGTTCTGGGGCCTCAGGGGAACCCGGGGGAGGCGCCCTGTGCCCGCAGATGCTCACAGCTCCAGCTCGCCCAGGGAGACGCGCTTCCGGGTGCCGTGACCGAACAGCTTCACCTCCTTCATCCAGTTGTCAGGCTCCAGGGTCTGGATCCGAGCCTCCCGAGCCAGGCCCCCGGCCCCCTGGGGCACAAATCGCCCATGGGCCCCTGACAACGTCAACAACCACACCCACTCTCATGCCAGCGAACACGGCGTGCCTGCCAGATGTCGTCAGTGGTTCTCAAAGTGGGATCCCCGGACCCACAGCATCGAATATGCTAGAAACCTAAATCTGTGGGCCTTACTCCCGCCCTGTGCAACCAGAAATTCTGGAGGTGGGGCCCAGCCACCTGGGTTTTAACAGGCCTTCCAGGTAACTCCGCGTGTGCTACAGGCTGAGAACCACGCTGCCAGGCATCATCAAGCACCTCAAAATACACACTCAACGGCATCCCTTTTTGCCGCGCCGTACATATGAGAAAACAGAGGTCAATAAGCGGCCCGAGATCACACAGCCGTGACATTCCACTCCTGAGCCACCCCTCCTACGGTTCCCGGGGACTCACCAGGCCCAACGCCAATGTACTGGCCGCACTGCCAGTAAGTCCAATTGTGGGTACTAAGCGCCCCCTGTGGGGAGGGAGGGAACAGTCAGGGCCGAGCAAAGCTGGCAGCCCTGTTGCAGCTCAGGCAAGGGGATCCCGGTTAAAAGGTGCCCCCACCTCAGACCTCGAGGACCCCGCTGAGACCCTGCTCCCCACAGGGCCACCTTCCCAGGGCACACCTTAGCCTGCCCACTCCCCACCGTCAGCCATAAGCCCCAGGACTCACATGCCGAGCAAAGTTGGAGACCTCGTACTGACGGAAGCCGGCCTCCCGAAGGAGTGCCCGTCCCTCCTGGTACATCTCGGCAGCGCGCTCGGGGTCCGGGGCAGGAAGGGCACCCCGCTGCACCCGGGTGAAGAGGGCCGTGCCCCGCTCCAGGGACAGCTGGTAGAGGGAGACGTGGTCGTCACAGCGGCGCAGCAGTTCCTCCAGCTGCCAGAGCCAGGGTCCCACCTGCTGGGCCGGCAGCCCCAGCATCAGGTCCACGGACACGCGCCCGGGGAACAGGCGCCGGGCCTCTGCCAGTGTCTGCAGAGCATCGCTGGCCGAGTGTGTCCGCCCCAGCAGCTGCAGCTCAGTGTCATCCAGGGACTGGGGAGAGAGGCTCTGTCAGTGCACAGGCCAGTTCAGGGAGAAACCAAACCACTTGACTGACCTTACTATAGACCAGGGGTGGGGAACCTTTCTGCTGCCAAGGGCCACTTGGATATTTATAACATTGTTCACGGGCCGTGCAAAAATGATCAACTTAGCCCTAACCAGTTTGGCTCAGTGGATAGAGCATCAGCCTGCGGACTCAAGGGTCCCAGGTTCGATTCCGGTCAAGGGCATATGCCTTTGTTGTGGGCACATATCCAGTAGGGAGTGTGCAGGAGGCAGCTGACCAATGTTTCTCTCTCATTGGTGTTTCTAACTCTATCTCTCTCCCGTCCTCTCTGTAAAAAATCAATAAAATATCTTTAAAAAAAAATGAGCAACTTAAAAATTAGCCTGCTATATTTGGTCAAATATGTAATTCACTCGCCCCTAATGCCTGGGCAGGGCCAGACCAAATACCGAGGGCATACCATTCACGGAAGGGTGGCACGCTATGTGCCAAGCTTTTTTATGCAACGTCTAATTCATCCTTATAACCCTCCAACGTTCGCTCCAAATTTACACATGAGAAAACTGATGTTCAGAGATGTTAAGTCACGTGCCCAAGGTCACACAGTGGCAAAGTCAGACCTTGAATTTGGACTGCCTGGCCCCAAAGCCAAGAGTCTTTCTTAATTTTATTTGGAACCTACAGAATATTTCAAACCTATAGAAACGTTAAAAAAAAGTCAATGAACACCATCTAGATCCACCAACTCACATTTTGCCACATTTGCTTTGTCGCTCTATAAATACACACACATATTATGATGACGTTGACCCACTGGAGAGTAATTTACAGACCAGCACTACGGAAATGTTCTCTACCTGCACTGTCCAATACAGTAGGCGTTCACACATGTGGCGATTTAAACTTTAGATAATTAAATTTAAATAATCACATTCCAAGTGTTTCCTGGCATATGGTCAGTGCGGCTATAGTACATGTTCGTAGAGGATGGTAGCCACCGGCCACACGCTAGTGAGCATTTGCAAATGGGTTATTTAAATGTAATCAACTTAAATATTGTACCCTTTCACCCCTAAATAGTTAAGTGTGTACTTCCTAACAACAAGGACGTTCTCTTACATAACCACAAGCCAATTACAGAGTTCAGGAAATGTAACATTGACACAAGGCCATTATCTAATACACAGTCATATTCAAATCTGGCCAGCTGTCCCAATAATGCCTACTGTAGTAATTTCCTCTTCCCACCCCACTCCAGGACCCAATCAAGGGTCACACATTGCACTCAGCTGTCATTGTCTTATTCATTGCCTTTAGTCTAGATCAGTGATGGCGAACCTATGACACGCGTGTCAGAGGTGACACGCGAACTCATTTTTTTGGTTGATTTTTCTTTGTTAAATGGCATTTAAATATATAAAATAAATATCAAAAATATAAATCTTTGTTTTACTATGGTTGCGAATATCAAAAAATTTCTATATGTGACACGGCACCAGAGTTAAGTTAGGGTTTTTCAAAATGCTGACACGCCGAGCTCAAAAGGTTCGCCATCACTGGTCTAGATCCTTAGCCTTCCTATATCTTTCATGATATTGACATTTTTTGAAGAGTATGGGCCAGGTATTTTTCAAAATATTGCTTAATGAAGAAATTCTAGAGATCTGCTGTTCACCACTGTCCTAACAGTTAACAAATTTTTACTGTATACTGTATACTAAAAATTTGATGAGGTTCAGGGGTGGGCAAACTTTTTGACTCGAGGGCCACAATGGGTTCTTAAACTGGACCGGAGGGCCGGAACAAAAGCATGGATGGAGTGTTTGTGTGAACTAATATAAATTCAAAGTAAACATCATTACATAAAAGGGTACGGTCTTTTTTTTTTTTTTTAGTTTTATTCATTTCAAACAGGCCGGATCCCGCCCGAGGGCCGTAGTTTGCCCACGGCTGGGTTAGATCAACCTCATGCTATCGGTTCTTACCACACATACAAAAAGCCTTTTTCCTTTTAATTTTCTTATTGACACATCGATTTGTTGTTCCACTTATTTATGCATTCACTGGTTGATCCTGGTATGTGCCCAGACTGGGGACTGAACCCACAACCTTGGCGTATCAGGACGGCACTCTAACCAACTGAGCTACGCAGCCACGGCAAAAAATCTCTTAACTTAGGTTTCTTTACAATTAGAGTCCAGATAGGCATGCATCTGGGGCCACACTATCTCAGCAATGACATGTCCCTTTCAGTATGTCCCATGAGAGCAAGGCTCTGACCCCCAACCCTATGGTAAGTGGTGCATGTATTAGAAGTGGAGAAAGCAATTCTGCATATGAAAACACGAGAGGCCAACCTGAGAGGATTCTATTTCTCCTACTTCAACACCTTCAGTGGCTCCCCCGTAAACCACTAGGCAAACCCAAACTCGCTGGTATGGTGCTGAAGGCTTCCTTGTCTCGTCACAAGGAATGACTCCTAGCTCCCCCAAAACACGCAAGGCTCCTCTATATCCTGTCTTTCCCTCCCACACCCTCTCCCCTGGTGAACTCCTCCTCCTCATTCAAACATCACCGGTCTGGGAGGGCTTCTATGATTTCATCAGACGGAGATGCCCTTCAGTCTGTACTCTGAAAGCCTTTTGTAGAGACCGCCCCACCCCCTTTACCATGCTGCAATGAGCTGACCACCTGCTTGCCTCCTGCTGTGTTTCCGATCATGTAACAAATCTTTTCTGAGCATCTACTATGTGCCAGGCACTATGGTGGGTGCTTGGAGCACTGTGGTCTGGCACAGAAGCCGACAAAAGCATAGTTACAAAAGCGTCACCAAACACTCTTCAGTACCTACTAGGCCTTGGCACCCAGAAGGGGCTCAATAAATGTTTGTCCAAGCATGAGGGGGCCTGGAAAGCATTAAGCTAAGTGAAATAAGTCAGTCAGAGAAAGACAAGTATCACATGATCTCACTCACATGTGGAATCTAAGTAACAAAATAAACTGATAAGCGAAGTGGATCCAGAGATATGGAAGCATGGATCAGAGTGCAGAATCTCAGAGGGAAGGCGGGGGAGGGTGGGTGGATGGGAGGTAATCAACCAAGGACCCTGTATGCATATATGCATAACCCATGGACACAGACAATGGGGTGCTGAAGGCCTGGGGCTGGAGAGGGTCAATGGGGGAAAAACGGAGACATATATAATACTTTCAACGATAAAGAATTGTTTTTAAAAATAAATTAGTAAATGTTTGTCCAATAAACGAATGTGACCAGTGGAGAGACAGCACGGAAGGGCTGGGTGCCCTGGGACGGGGTGGACCGATTGGTTACCTGGAGGCCAATGGACAGCCTGTTGACTCCTGCTGCCCCAAATGCTGCCAACCTAGAGGCTGGGGCAGAAGTGGGGTTCACCTCCAACGTGACTTCAGAGTCTGCGGGCAGGTGAGCTGTCTGGGCCACTGCCTCCAGGACAGCAGCCACAGTGTGGGGACTGGCCAGACTCGGGGTGCCTCCGCCAAAGAACACAGACTCCACCCTGGGTAAAGAAGATAAAGAACATGAGGCCTGGGGGAGCCCTCCAGGAGGCCTGCAGCACCCGACCTATCCACGCCCTCCAAGCCCCGCCTCCAGCCCCCCAGTACCCACCGCTGCACCCCGCTGAGCCGCAGCAGTGTCTGGGCCTCCGTCACCAGGCAGCTCCGCATGGCAGCCTCGTCCACGCCGCGGGGGATGTACTTATTGAAGTTGCAGTAACTGCAGCGCTTCTCGCAGTAGGGCCACTGGGGGCGAGGGGTGTTTGAGGGGCTGAGAGGGGCTCCGGGCTGCCCTGGCCCCTTCCGGGGTTCAGCTGCACACATTCCCAACCCCAGTCCAGGTCTGTCGACAGTGGCTACGCCATCTGAGCCCCGCAACTCCCGAAGACTGGGATCATGCCCACTTCAATAAGACAAAACTGGGGTTCAGAAGGGGAGCCACAAGGTCAAGGGTCACCGCGCTGGTGAGCACCGGAGACTTCAGGTCCCCGGGCACGGACATTTCCCTGCCAGGGGCAGGGTCCTAGCCGAGACCTCGCCCGGGAGCGGGGAAGGTCGGCGGGTGGGCTCACGCGTGACAAGTCGCCCTGTGGACTCCGGCCCTGCCTCCTCCTCCCCACTCACGTGGACGTAAAGTGCGGCGCGCTGGCTCCGGGCCACGGGACTCGGCGATCTTCCCGCGCCCTCCACGCGGCGGCGCCCCTGGGCCACTCTGGCCGCGGCCGCCCAGGCACCGGCCCGGGCCCGGG
>NW_005871484.1:0-23886 GCF_000147115.1 Myotis lucifugus
CCAGTCAGAGGCCGGGTCTGACATGGACCCGCACCAGAGTCCCTCCCAAGAGCCTCAAAACCAAACACTCAGTGGCCAGCTTCTGACAGCCTAAGAGCAGGACCCGGCAGGCTTCACAAGTGGCACATCTAAAGAGAGATCTCGGCAGGATTTAGACCCCGCTGAGGCAAATTCCTCTTTCTGTGCTCAGCACCCACACAGCAGCTCAGACACTGCAGTTGGGGCCGATCCTCACAGTCAGCCAGCCTGATGGTGGACCTCACTGGCCAACGATAACCAAGTCTCTATTACATGACCCACACAGGGACTTCCTGGAGCACCCAGCTAAGGAGATCAAGGAGACAGTGCCTCTGGGTCCCACAGGACACCCACTGCACCTACTACCCTACCATGACTGGGAGACAGTAGATCAACCTAATACACAGGAACAAATGCAAAGAGGCAGCCAAAATAGGGAGCCCAAGATACATGCCTCAAATGAAAGAACAGGAGAAACCTCCAGAAAAAGACCTAAATGAAATGGAGGTCAGTAATCTACCAGATATAGAGTTCACAACAATGGATATAAGGATGCTTAAGGAAATTAGGGGAAGGATGGATAAAGTCAGTGAGAACTTAAATAGATACTTAGCACAAAAAGAGACATAGAAGCCATAAAATAAACCAGTAAGAAAAGAAGAATACAGTGCAGTCACACCTCACCTCACCTTGGTTCTTGACCAAGCTATTCACAGAAAAAAATACCTCAGTCTTTGAATAAAATTTTGGGTCTTCACCTGACAAACTTTTCCTGCCTATGCATCAGCATGGCAAACAGCATCTCTCAGGCCACAAACAAAGGAGAGAATGTGAATCAGTTAGCCACAAATCTTGCATTGTTTACATCTCAGGAAATGGTGCTGTGAGTATTGTTGTGGGTTATTTTTATTTGTGTGTGTTTATGCTTTTTTTTGCTGGCAAAATGAACATTTGGCACAATTTTAAAACCTATGGAGGCCATTAGAATGCTAATGTTGTTAAAGGGGGTGAAAGAAACAGTGATCACAGGCAATTGAAGAGGTAGAAAAACTGTTGTTGATGTGGGTGAATGAAAAGCAGTTAGCGGTGATTGCATTTCTGAGGCAGTGACATGTGAAAAAGCAAAGATGCGGCATAGTGACTCCCTGAAAGCACCCCTAGAACTAGTGCTAAAAGCGATTCGTTTAAGGCTAGCAGGGAGTTGTTTGATACATTTAAGAAAAGAAGCGTTTGTTTATATGTTGAACAGTACATTGGACATGTTCTGCATATAAGAATGGTTAAAATAGGGAATCATATGGGGATCTGGAACAAATTAATCCATTTTACATTATTTCTAATGGGAAAAATGATTTTTTGTTAACAAATCATTTCTCGAACAGCCTTCCAGAATGAATTAAATTTGAGATCTGAAGTTCCAGTTCATCTGAAATGAATACACTAGAAGCAACAAACAGTAGGTTAGATGAAGCAGAGAATCCAATCAGTGATTTACAAGATAAAGTTGCAGAAAACACCCAATCAGAGCAGCAACAAGAAAAAAGAATTTTTAAAAAATGAGGATATTTTAAGGGACCTTTGGGACACTACGGCTCTGATAGTGTTCATTGTAAAGCAGGCTGTTATAAAAAAACATAATGCTTTGGGAATTTTCAAAATCATTACTTTGCCACTGAATGTTTTTCAAAATGGTTGCTCTCTCTCCTTATAGAATCACAAGGGGAGTTCTCTTCCATCTTTCCCATGAGAACCTGTTATGCCCCCCCCCTTGGTAAAACTCATAAAAATATGGAGAGCTTCCTAAAACTAGAATCCAAGATATTTTGACTTTGAGGGTCGTCCGCACTCAGCCTCCTCAATTCATTAAAGACTGGTTAAGGGTTGCTGCTAGTTGCTGACTTCAGCAGCTTGTGCTCTTGCTTACCTGCGAGTCTCTGTGTCCTCACATCTTTCCTGTTTGGGAATGGCAGTATTTTTTGCCACTTTCAGTTTCTTCAGCTTTTTTTTTCCTCTTATTTTAAGGATGAAAAGGATGACTTTAAAGTTCTTTGCCTGTTGAAACAGACACTGGAGTATTGCCACTATTTTTCATTTTAGCCAGTCTGATACCTGTGTGCTAAATATCTCATTGGAATTTTAATTTCCATATAACTGATCTCTAATGGTGCTAAATATCTCTTTGTGCATTTATTTGCCTTGTGTATATCCTCCTTTTTTGTTAATCTTCACCAGAGGCTATTTTTTCCATTGATTTTTAGAGGGAGGGGAAAGGAAGGGGAGAGACAGAGAGAGAAACATCGATGTGAGAGAGACATGATTGGTTGCCTTCTGCATGCATCCTGTGTAAGGTCTGGGGCTGAGTTGGACAAACAACCCAGAATGACCCAGCCACAGTTGTGCTAACATCCTGATGGACAGTAAATGACCACCGGAGACTTCTCAGGATGGCCAGGGTGCAGCTGTACAAACTTCCCGCTCATCAATCACCCGCCACAAGCTACCTCAGATAAACCTGATTGGTCCAACAGCAGCATAAAAAATCTCTGCCAGGCATAGGCGGGTGTGACTCCCCGGCCTGTGCTCTCGGACCGCGGGACCTCACCCGAGAGCTTTCAATAAACGCGACCTTTCGCTCTTACCCTGCTTGTCTTGGTCAACTTATTGGCTTCGGTCAGATTAAATCTTACATCTCAGATTAAACCTTACACCCTGAAGGGGCCAAGGATGGAGCTTGCAACTGAGGTATATGCTCTTGACCAGAATCAAACCCCTTCAGTCCTTGGGCCAACACTCTAATCACTGTGCCAAACCATCTCAAGCATGCATATCCTCTTGAATGATGTATCTGTGGATATCATTTGCCCATTTTCTAATTGGATTTCTATTTAGTTTACTGTTGACTTATTAGAGTTTTTATAGATTTTAAGTACTAATTCTTTTAGGCATACATGGCTTATAATTTTTTCCCCCAATTTATTGCTTGTCATTTTATCTTCTTCACATGGACTTTAGCAGAGCAAAATTTTAAATTTTGATAAGGTTTAATGTTTTAGTTGTTTCTTTTATAGATTATGCTTTTAGTGTCAAATATTTCAAATATTTTTTTCTTATTTTCTTAATTTAAAATCACTTTTATGAAATAATTATAGTTTTATGTTCACATTGATAATCTATTTTGATTTAATCTTTAATCTTATGTGAGGTTTAGATTGAGGTTCATGTTTTGCCTATGGATTTCTAATTGCTGCACCATCTTTTGTGAAAAAGTAATCCATCCTTCCTTGAATTTTTGTTTATTTCTCAAAATGAGTGGGGCATATTTGCATTGAACTACTTCTATATTCTCTACTCTGTTGTGTCTGTCCTTATACTAAAACCATATTGTCTTTATTTTATTGGTATAAAATAGGTCTTCATAATGAGTAGAATGATTCTTTCCACTTTATTGTTTTTATTCACCTATCAATATAATTTTTATGATATATTTGCTATGTCTACATAAATCCTTATTGGGGTTTTGATAGAAATTGTCTTAATCTTATAGATTAACCTGAGGAATATTGACATCTCTACTACATTGAGTCTTCCAGTCTGTGAGCAACTTATGTACCTTTGTTTATGTCTTAATTAATTTTATTTATTCTCCTGGATATTATTTAAATATAAATTATGTATACATAGATATATATGTAAGGATTTCATTTACTTTGAAGTTACTGCCAATGGTTTTATATTTTTAACATTGATGTCTACACATTCATTGTTCGTAGAAATGTGAGTGCTTCTTACACATTGAGCATGTATCCAGTGAACTTGCTGGTGTCATTTATCAGATTTAAGGCTTTTATTTATATTATTTTGTAGAATACTTGGAATATTCCTTTAACACAGTTTTATTCTTTTTTCCTAATATGTATGGCTTTCATTTATTTTTCTTGTCTTACTGAAATGAGTAGAATCTCTAGTACTCTCTCTGTTCAATAATATTAGTAAGAGTAGACATTCTATCCTTGTTCACAATTTGATAGAGAAAACATCCAGGTTTTTTTACCCTTAAGATGACACTGGTTATATTTTGCATGACACCCATTACATTTTGTTGTTTTGAAGTGGTGTATGTTCTTTGTCAAGCTAAAGGAGTTTCCCTTCTATTTATAGATTACTGAAAGTTTTTTTGTTAAATAAGGAATAGGTATTGAATTTTAATAAAATTTAGATGGCTTCTCCATCTTTATTGATATGATATATTCTCCTTAACCTCTCAATATGGTAAATTACTTTTTTATTTTAAAAAATATATGGCACTTTTATTTTTATAAAATCTTGAATAACTGGAATAAATGTTATGGGGCCATGTTTAATAATTATGTGTATATGTAGTTGAATTGGGTTTTCTGATATTTTGCTGATTTTTGTGTCTAATGTATAGATACATTCCTTTGTAACTTTCTTTATGCTACCTTTGTATGTTGTAAGTAACAGAGTGATGCTGGCATTAAGCAGTCATTTGGGAAATGTCTTTTCCTCTTCTATTTTGTGGAAATGGAGCCTGTAGTTTAGAGGCTGTTTGGTCTCACCAAATTGACATCAAGGTGTTAGATATTGTGTGGCAGTGCTGGCTGTTAGAGAATCACTTCAGGCCGCCCACACTCATTTTATGTCTCCTTCTTCCATCTTTAAGGCCAGTGACTTCAGGTCATTTTAGCTTATCATCGTGCCATTTGTCCAGTTTTCTTCCGCTCACTCTTCTACTTTAAGGGATCTAGTGATTATGTTGAGCTTACCTAGATAATACAAGATCGTCTCCAAGCTGTGCTATCACACAGCCCTCCAGAAATGTGTGGGCCTTCTATGCATTTCTCTGGGATTCACTCCATTGCAAAAACAAAACAAAACATGTTTCTCTACAGATAATTCCATTCAGATTTATAGTTTCTGCTTAAATTGCTGAGAGGCTCTGCGAGTCACATGCTGAATTTCTGCAGCAGGGTGTGTGTGACTGGATACTCTTTTTTATTTTTTATTCTTTGAGATCTTGGGGAAGGTTGTCCAGCCACATCTTTGGCTTTTTCTAGGGCCAGTTTCCTGACACTGAATCTCCTGATTGTAATGTCTCCCGTGTCCTGGATGGGCTGAGAATTCCCAAATCATCAATTTCTAGTTTCATTGTGCTCAACAGTTCTATTTTATTTAACTATAGTTTGTACACAGCATTATATTACAGTTATATTAGTTTCAGATGTTCTTATCTAAATCTCTTCTCTCTCAGATTTCACTGTAAGCAATAAGAAGAAACCAGGCTGTAAGGCTGCTTGAAAATCTCAGGTGAATCTAATTTCACTTTACACACGTTCTGTTTTACACAATTCTGCTCAGCTTTTTCCTTTTATATAACAAGAGTCACCTTTTCTCTAACATGGTTGGTTGCCTCTTGTATATGCCCTGACCAAGGATGCAACCCCCAACCCAGGCATGCGTCCTGGAAATCAAACCTGCAACCTTTTGGAATATAGCATGGCACTCCAACCAACTGAGCCACCCAACCACGGCATAACATTCATACTTTTATTAATATCTATTCAAGTTAACCTACGTGTTTTTTCTTATGCTCCTCAAAAAATTTTCAGGATCTTCCCACTGCTAAATTCCAAAGCCTCTCTCATGGGTTAAGTTATTTGTTATAGTAGCACTCTGCCTTAGTTGGAAAAACCTGTACTGGAGTCCTATTGGTGCAACAGAAAATTACTAAAAATGTAGTGACTTAAAACAAATTTATTATCTTACATTTATTTAGGACAGAAAGCTAGCATTGGTCTCACTGGGATAAAATAAAGGTGTATAACACTGGGTCCTTTACAGAGGCTTTTGGGGAAAATCTGATTCATTTCCTTACCAGTTTTTAAAGGCCACCCACATTCCTTGGCTAATGTGCCCTTCCTCCACTTTGTTTGTAACCTTATGCTTGAGACTTTCTCATGATTCCCTTTGTCCTATTTCTGCCTTCCACTCTCAATTTTTAAAAATCATTGTGATTACATTGGAGTCACATAGATAATTCAAGATAATCTAAATTTTATATTAGTTTAGCATATGAAGATTAGCAAATTTATATCTGCAACTCTGACTTATCTTTGCACAGGGCATTAAGACTAAAATACTTATAGGACTAAGATATTAACATCTTTGGGGACCATTAACATGCTTACCACAAGCATGAAAGTCAAAACTGAGCATAAGTGCAAAGCTGTTGTGAAAAATAATATAAGCAGAACCACTTGAAAATGGAGCCAGAGCTGCACTCCGAGAGGAAGTGCATGACTTACACCTCAAGACTTTGGAATATTAAAATAGCAAAATAACCTTGCACTGGGCAGGAAGCAACATGTGTCCCAAATAACTGTTTGCAAAGATAACAGGAAAGCATGTATTATGACTACCGAACTGATGACTACTAGACTGGTCATTGAAAACATTCTTTAGAATTAGTGTCACTATGCTAGCTCATCTGAACCAATAGCAAAGCCTTCCTTCTATTGATGTCATCTTCCCCTTCCCCTTCTCGTAAACACCCATGGCCTTGGTCTCCTAATCAGAACACTATTTGGGCATCTGTCTAAATCTGTGCTTCACAAACAGCTATATTTTTATTGTTCTCAAGTAACTGCTTGTTGTTTCTAACTTTGGCCTTTACTTTCAGGATAACACCGCTTTTCCCAGAAGCTCAGACTCTAAGAAGTGTAAGGACAAAAGGACTGAAAAGATGCAGATGCAAGTTGGCAGGTGTTCTCTTTTAATGGCACAGGCATCTGCATGGCATGGGCTCTGCTTTCCTGTCTGGAAAATGCGCCCTTTGTTTCACCCAGTGTTATGCCCAGATTTCAGGATCTCCATGAGACCACACCAGGGAGCCAGCCATGTCCAATGCAAAAGCATAAGAATCTTTTATTCAAACCCGGGCTTGGCTCCCCTACCCTCCTTACCGACTCAGCAGCAAGTGGCAGAGAGAGTCAGCCCTGTGGGGAGAGGGGTTTTATAGTAAGGGGAGGAGAGAGGACTGTGGGCCCTGCTGATTGGCCAGGCGCAAGTCGGTGTCTTGTTACACGGGATGTAGTTGTATCTATGGCACGCACTTCCCTTGATTATCATTGGTTAGTTTAAAGAAATCCTAGGTGTGGCTAGAAGAAGCTTGGGCTTCCAGGAAGAAGCTTCTTGCTGAGCACATGGCTGCTGCCCAAAAATGGAGGATTCGGGGCAAGATGGAGGGCGTAGCCCTCGCCCTTTCATTCCCCCCTTTGTCTTGGAACTTCCGGCTCAATCGTGAGACGGACTGCATTTCTATTTCATCGTTGCTAGAGGCCTGTCTTGACAAATTGGACTAGTCTGTTAATGATGCAAGGGCCGAAAGTCAGCAGCATTAGGAGGATTACAAGGGGTCCCGCAAGGTCCGCTGTCTTCTTGAGGGTGATCTGCAGCGGGTGTGTCTGGTTAGAGGTCACCTTCCACTCAGGCTTCCTGCTGTCCTGGGCACAGAAGGAGCTGGGCTTGTGACCTAGCAGAGACAAACTGTAACAAATGGTCTGGTGGAAGGGAAAGAAACCATTTTAGCTTTAACAATTTCTATTGAAATAGGATTTTTTTTAAAAAATTTTTCTATGGCTATCAAAAAGCCAAATTAAGATTAATTTATTTATTGTATTCTATTTGGCCCAATGTTTGCATAAACACAACAAGAATGGTAACTGACTACCTTTGCTGGAATCTCATGATTGAATTTTAACGTGCCCTGTAGGGCCAGGAAGCCAAGCCATCCAGCCGCCATCAGGCCTGCCAGCAATATCTTCAGAGTTAGGTGAATCCCTTACCTGTAGCAACTCCACCTGAGCCTATGCTCCAGGCTTTAAGGCCCATCTCAGTAGCCCTCCTACTCGTTGTGACCCAGAGTGTGTGGGAGTTCCGCAGGGATGCAGAGGCATCCTTATTGCTCCCCTTCTACTCTGACCAACCGCCAGTGATGGTAGGGCATGGGCCTGATGCTCCAGTGCCAGCCATCTTCAGGGCTTCCAAGCAGGATACCAGGCTTTCTTCGGGGCATTCTTATTGGCTTCAAGTCTTCAGAGCTCAGACAGGTTTCTTTAAAACATGATACTCCAGTCAAAGGTTTTTATTAATAAAATTATTATTGGAAACAGGTTTTATTGAATGTATGCAAAGAAATGTATTGCCATGACTTATTTAGCATTGCCAAATTTTGGAGGAATTACATAAGGAGAAAAACATACCGATCTACTCTAAGATTTTCTGATTTTCCTTGCCAATTCCTTTTCATGGAGTTATAACAAAACAGTAACTGTTGGTATTAAATCTTCTTTCTATGCATAACTATGCCTCAGACCTTCTATTCCAAACAGGCCTTTCCCAGCTTTCTACAGTTGAGGTTTGTACTACCCCTGACATGTGCATGGTCATGCAGGCCTGCAAGACAGTCAACCATCAACTGTCTCTCAACAGAGACCAAAACCTGATGGGCACTCTTCCCTGCCCAGTTGGGCACCTGCCCTCTTGGCAGCCAGACACCCTCTACTCTTGGGGTTCATCCCACATAGTTATTTTCCAGGACAGCCAATATACATTCAAACCTGCAAGAGAATCAAAGGTTAATATAACATATTAATATAATGAAACATAATATTGGCATCATGGCTGCTTCAGGCAGCCAAATCCTCCGCTACTAAACATGAGATATGGCAGGGCTATACAAACATTTTAGGGAGGTGACTAAAGTCCACTCCTGACCCTTCTATATAAGGCAAAATTGTCCTTGTCTCTTTGGAGCCATGTCCATGAAGATGCAGGCATCATCTAAGTTTATCATACAATTTTCTGCAGGTATAGTCCTTTTCAAGTTAGGGTGAGTCCTGGGGTCATGAATTTCTTTACCCACACTGATTCCCCAGGCTGGAAAGGATGTACAGAGTCCAAGGTGGCACTGGCAGGGCATCTCGAACAAGCTTATGGGTGGCTTGTAATTTCTGTAAGAGATCACGTCCAAGTAAGGGGTACAGGCATTCTGGCATGACTAGAAACAAATGAGTTACCATGTTCTTTCTGAGGTCCACAGTCCTCTTTGATGTCCAAGGAAAAAGGCAGTTTGTCCGGTGGCTCTTAGAACTGGTGTCTTCTTAGATGTTACTGGACCCATTGGCTCTGTCAAGACTGAATAGGCTGCTCCAGAATACACCAGGAAACTAACCGGGGGTCTTATTTATTTACAAATATTTTTAAATTTACCCCAGAATTCCAAAATTTTAACCCAACGCAGAAATATCAGAGCAAATCAAAGTCACTAGTAAACAAACAGACAGAAATTTTGTTGGGTGGGCTGATTCCACCTCTGACAGGGAGCAAACACCCTTTGGGAAAAGAACCCAGCGGCCGCTCGGGGCGTTTTGCTATTGGTCAGAGCATTCAGCCTTAAATCAAACATTTTTTTTTTCTTCGCAGATTTTCACATTTACATGAACAAATAATTATATCTAAGTAGATATACAAATATCAAATAAATATTTACACTTATACTTTTTCAGTGAACAAGTATTTTTACAGTCTTGGGATCTTGAGCAGACAACAGGAACACTGCCCAAGTCCCCTGATGGGGGCCTGACAGGAACAGATGTGGGGGCCTCCCTTTCCCACATCCCAGGATAGGATTCTTGACCCATGTCTCATCCAGATAGAAACAGTACTCATACTGAACAAAGAAAACAAGACTAAATAGACATGACAACTAGTCCCCATTAAGAACTTTGAAACTCAGGAGATGTTTAGAAGGTTTTTTTCAAAGGAAATAAAACAAAACAGAAATAAACAAAAATATTTTTACACAGGCGCATGCCACATTTACAGCACAAAATATCAACAGATCTGTTTCAATTGTGTAGAGATACAGAACAAGTCCCTGAACAGAGGCAGAATTAAGCATGTTAATTATAGTTTTGGGTCATGGGGTCACTGAATTGCTAGAGCCCTCGGGTCTGGAATGAGGAATCAAGTTTGATAAACATATTATCTAGAGCCCTTGGGTAACCTGGGTTAAACTTAGGCATGTTATCTAAATTACAGTCCTGGGTCTCCAGAACAACTGGAGCCCTCTGACCCTGGGACAGCTGCACTGTCCCTCCCAGGCAAAGGAAAACTTTGCCCTCTAAGACCAGTATGAAACCACAGTTTCTACCTGAAAAAATCGTCACCATACTTCACTTTAGAAATTGGATTACTGCTATTAGTCCTTTTTAAAGATTTTGACATATTAAATAAATCCGAGAGGCAAGCACACTTCCTGCCCCATAAAACTCCGCCTTAAAGCTCCACCCCTGAAATTCCATCCTGCCTCAGTGAGACATTCCTTTTTGGCTGAATCAGAGGGAGGGGCCTTTGCTGTTTCAAGATGGCGGCCCCCAGGGGAGCGGCAAGCCATGTTGCTGACATGGCAGCTGCCAAGTCATGCAGCCCAAAATGGTGGCTGTATTTCAGACAAACAGAAATCTCATTAGAATCAGACCAATAAGCAAAGGCATTTAGTTACCATAACTACATAATTTTTTCCAATTCAATCCGAACCTGAAACTTAGCTGGCAAGTCAAAATATTCAGCATTTCTCAATCAGTAACATTTTTAAGAATAAACTTCAAAAAGGCAAGACATATTAGCAAATTTTACTTTTTACTTTCAAGCAGCTCTGGAAAACCACATTTGAGCCTTGCAAAACAGGTTCTGGCCTACCTGGTCTTTTCAGATGTAAATTGACCATATTCTTTCTTTAAGATTTTGCTACAGGTGGGAAGTGACTAGCCCCTTCCTCCATTAGAAATTGCCTTGGGAAGCCAGCCTTAATTAAAGGGCGTAGCCGTCTTTTACCTGGGCTATTTAGCACTAGCATTTAAAAACTGTTCTTTATTATGGAAATGCCAATCCTTCTGCTAGAATCTAGACAGCATCTTTTTTTTCCTTTGGGTAAATAATCAGTCTTGGGTTTTATTTTGCACATTTGCAAAGAGACTCTAGCTCAAAACTCTATCCAAAATCGGACTATGCGTGCATTAGTTTTAAGTCAGCTTTTCTCTTTACACGTGCACAGAAATCCCAGACGCATTTACTTGGGGAGGGGGTGACCTGTTTTCACAGATCCTCACTCAGATGCCTGCCTGACCGAAGTTGTGGAGCCACACAAAGGAGGGGAGAGGGCAGGCCCCCTCCCTCCATACTCACATATTTTCACCAGACATTCATTCAGAGTTTAAACAATCCATCCAATTCCTAACAATTTCCCAATTCCTGAGGGAGCTTTATACCCTCCCCTAATCTCTTTGAAATGATCAATCATAATAAAACAGGAAAACGCAGAAATAGACAACCAAAAAGCCCCCCCCCCAAAAAACCCAGCCTTACAACTCCGCAGAAGCAAAACCGAACGGCGGGAGTGACCTGCCTTGTCTCAGATTCTTGTGAGGGGATTCTGCATCCCTCCTGAAGTGAGGGGATTCCGCATCCCTCCAGCTGGAGGATCGGAGCGTCCTCCGACTCCTCCCGCCCGTGGTCCCCCAGTGCGTCCACCTAGACCGCTTCGGGCACTACAGATTTTCAGAAGTGAGCTCACACAGGACAGAACACACAAACACACAGACACCTACCGTGGCCAGTCAGACTCTCCAGATTGGGGTCCTTCGATGGTCTTGGGGGTCCCAGACGAGCCCCCAAATGTTATGCCCAGATTTCAGGATCTCCATGAGACCACACCAGGGAGCCAGCCGTGTCCGATGCAAAAGCATAAGAGTCTTTATTCAAACCTGGGCTTGGCTCCTCTACCCTCCTTACCGATGCAGCAGCAAGTGGCAGAGAGTCAGCCCTGTGGGGAGAGGGGTTTTATAGTAAGGGGAGGAGAGAGGACTGTGGGCCCTGCCGATTGACCAGGCGCAAGTTGGTGTCTCGTTACACAGGATGTGGTAGTATCTATGGCACGCACTTCCCTTGATTACCATTGGTTAGTTTAAAGAAATCCTAGGTGTGGCTAGCAGAGGCTTGGGCTTCCAGGAAGAAGCTTCTTGCTGAGCACATGGCTGCTGCCCAAAAATGGAGGATTTGGGGCAAGATGGAGGGCGTAGCCCTCGCCCTTTCACCAGCAACGAACATTGATAATATATTAACCCTGGAACTCAACAGTGCAGCAAGTCATAACCAAAAGTTTTTTATGTTTCTCTCTTTTGGTAATAAGTGAGTAGCACCTACATTCATTTTCATTTAAATAATCACACCTTTAAAAAGTGTTTTAAAATTAAGAGCAGCTTGATTTAAACTATTTTCTCTCAAGGTCTTAGAAAGTGATTTGGATATCTATCCAGAGTTCTATATGAACTTTATATAAGTTAATTAATTCAATAAAAATAAAACTGTGTAGACCAAACAAAGCACATTTGCTGGTTAAATTAAACCTGCAGGATATACTACAGCTACTTTGAAAACACACAAAAGTTAAAAATAAACTTTTGAGAGGACCACAGGGAGACAGCATTTGTATAAACCAATGTGATTTTGGTTATGAAAGTTCCACTCCTATGTTTTATGATTCATAAATTCCTATAGTTATAGCAATAAAAAATAAACACATGATATTACCTGATGACTTTCTAAAATTTCAATTTTGCTATCAAATTAAGAAAGTTGAAAAAATAGATTAAAGTAATTTCTACAGAGTGCCAACATCCCATCTAGGCTGTCTTTTCTCAGGGCATCTCAGAGTAGACCAAAGATAAAGTGGAAGGCAGAGTTATATAAATTACTAAAATTTCATTATTTCTTCACCAATTCTAATTAGCTGAGAATTATTATATTTTTTTATAAAAAACTATTGTAAGCAACTCAACTCATTTACAAACATACCACATATAAATAACTGGACAAACTAGTAAGGGAATAGAAACCACATAGTAGATTAATGGATGAGAAAACTTGAACTAGTCAATGCAAATATGTTGTTGTTGTTGTTTTTTTCTGAAGCACATAGATAGTGATGAATAATGAAAATGTTAATAAGGGGAAGGCATAGTCTCTCCTGGTTTCTAGTGAGAGTGGAATTCTTGCAATATCTCAAGAAAAAGAATTTCCTGAGACACCCATGAGACAAGTGATTTTTATTTGCATTGACTTAATCCCTGGGTTTCTAAAGTCCCATTTCCCTTAGTCCATTCATAGTATAGGTGTATCTGGGGCTTTAGCAGAGCTAAAATTAGAGCCAGTGTCCAGAGTTTCCTTTCTGAGTGCAGCCACTCACTTTGTTGTCTGGCAGAGGGAAAGCAGAGTGGACTAAAACTGTATAAACATAAGCCAGGATTGGGGGATGCAGGGATAGAGCTCAGGAGGCAGACACCCTGATTTCCTATGCTGAGTCATTCCTTCATGCTGCAGATGTCATCTTTCTCAGGAAAACCTGTGCTATCCTGTTGTTTTTTCCGGGGGGGGGGGTGGGGGGGGTTGACAGACCCACCCTATTGGAAAATCCCATACCCCACCCTGTGGAATTTCTGAAGCACATTAAGAGATTGAGAATAACAATTAGACTCCAGGCAGAAGCAATGGTCCCACCCTATTGGAAAACCTCTCATCCCACCTGTGCACCTTTGCTTAAGGACACTCAAACCGAATCCAATCATTCTGTAGACAGAGGTGGTTCTCTGGAGGCTTTGAGTCTTTGCCTGATCTAATTAGTCAGAAACAGCAGTTTGGATCCCTGCTGCAGACACCATCCCAGACTGCTCAGTGAGGCAAAAGCCAGCAGGATCCCAAGAGCCTGCAGCTGACACTTGCAGGACCAGCTCCATGGGGGAAGGAAGTACAGCCCAGGACCCCAGAACAGGATTAATCAAGGGGTGAGAATCAAGGCAGATATTACCTCTGGACTAAGGAGTCCAGATCACTGGCCAGCTGGCACAACACCACTCAGGTTGAACTTCACTAGCAGCAAGTTAGAGGGGAGATCACTCCCACAAACTGGCCATCAACAATCAAGTCAGAATTACAACAGGCGAGCCCAAACAATGCACACAAGGGGCATTCCTAGAGCATCCAGCTCAGGTGATCAAAGAGATTATACCACTGGACCTCTCAAGACAACTTCTACATAAGGCAATCCCACAAAGCATGGGAAGCATATCAGTTCTATCTAATATATAGAAGCAAACATAAAGAGACAGCTAAATGGGGAGACAAAGAACAACCCCAAATGAGAAAAAAGAAGGAATCTCCAGAAAAAGAACTAAATGAGATGAAGTCAAGCAACTTATCAGAAATAGAGTACAAAGCAATGGTTATTAAGATGCATAAGGAACTTAGTACAAATTACAACAGCATGAGAAGGAAAATAAAGGCCATTAACAAGAACCAGACAGAAGTGAAGAATGATATATCTGGCATGAAGAACACACTGGAAGGATTAAAAGTAGATTGAATGAAACAGAGGAGCAAATAAGCCATTTTGAAGACAAGGTAGAAATAAATACCAATTAGAGTAGCAAATATAAAAAAGAATTATGCAGCAGGAAAACAGCTTTAAAAGAGCTTTGGGACAACATGAAATGTAACAATAGCCGCATTACAGGAATACCAGAAGGGGCAAAGGATGATCAAGGAACAGAGATCTTGTTTAAAGTAATAATGATAGAAAACTTCCCCAACCTGGTGAAGGAAAATGCCATATAAGTTCAGGAATCACAGAGAGAACTAATCAAGATGAACCTAGAGACCCACACCTAGATACATCACAATTAAAATGCAAATGTTAAATACAAAGAAAGAATCTTAAAGGCAGCAAGAGAAAGACAGAAAATTATATACAAAGTAGTTCTTATTAGAATGTCAACTGACTTCTCAAGAGAAAAACTTCAGGACAGAAGAAAGTGGCATGAAGTACACAAAGTAATGAAAAGCAAGAGCCTGATTCCAAGAGTACTGTATCCAGCAAGGCTATTTTAATACTGAAGATGAAATAAAAAGCTTTCCAAACAAAAAAGAGGTTAAAAGAGTACACTACCACCAAACAGTAAATGCAAGAAATGTTAAAGGGACTGCTTTAAGAGGAAGAAAAGGAGAGAGAAAGGGTCAAAGGCATAAAGAAAATAAAAATGGCAATAAATAAAACCATATAAATAATAACCTCAAGTGTAAATTGACTAAATGCTTTAGTCAAAAGACTGAATGGATAATAAAACATGACCCATGTATATGCTGTCTACAAGAGACCCACCTCAGAACAAAGGATACACACAGACTGAGAGTGAAGGGATGCAAAAATATATTCCATGCAAATGGAAAGGGGGAAAAAGCTCGACTGGAAATACTCATATCAGACAAAAAATAGACTTCAAAACAAAGGACATGACTAAAGAAAGAAGGCCACTACATAATACTAAAGGGAATGATTCAATAAGAAAACATATATGAACCCAATATAGAAGCACTCAAGAATATTAAGGAACTCTTGATGGACTTTAAGGGAGAGCTACAGGTGTAGTGGGGCACTTTAATACCCCACTCACATGACTGGATATATCTTTCAGACAAAAATTTAACAGGGAAACAGGGGCCTTAAATGACACACTAGATCAGGTGGATCTAACTGATATTTACAGAATATTTCACCCCAAAGAAACCGAATATATATTCTTCTCAAGTGCACACAGAACATTTTTAATGATAGACCACATGTTAGGACACAGAACAATTCTATACAAATTCAAGAAGATTAATATAATACCAAGCATGTTCTCAGATCACAATGGCATGAAGTTAAAAATAAACTGCAATCAAAAAATTCAAAAACATTCAAATACAGGGAGGATAATAGCATGGTAATAAACAATGAATGGATTTCCAATGAGATCAAGCAAGAAATTAAAAACTTCCTGGAAACAAATGAAAATGAACACACAACCAAAACCTATGGGGCACTGCAAAAACAGTCCTAAGAAGGAAGTTCATAGCACTACAGGCCTACCTCAAGAAACAAGAAAAAGTACTAATAAACTATCTAACTCTAAAACTAAGTGAATAAGAAATAGAACAGCCCTAGCCAGTCTGGCTCAGTGGATAGAGCGTCAGCCTGTGAACTGAAAGGTCCCGGATTCGATTCCAGTCAAGAGCACACAGAGCCGCAGGCACAGAGCAGGGCTGACCAGGGGGTTCAGGCTCAATACCCAGTAGGGGTGTGCGGGAGGCAGCCAGTCAATGATTCTCTCTCATTATTGATGTTTCTATTTCTCTCTCCTTCTTCCTTCCTCTCTGAAATCACTAACAATATATTTAAATAAAAAAGAAATAGAATAGCAAGACAAGCTCAGAGGAAGTAGAAGGAAGGAAATAATAGAAATCAGAGCAGAAATTAATGATATAGAGACAAAAACAAACAAACAAACAAAAAAACAAACAGTACAAAAGATCAATAAATCTAAATGATGGTTCTTTGAAAATATAAACAAGATTGATGAATCTCCAGCCTGACTTATCAAGAACAAAGAAAGAGGACCCAAATAAATAAAATCAGAGATGAAAGAGGCAATATAACTATGGACACCACAGAAATACAAAGGATTGTAAGCAAATACTATGAACAACTATATGTCAACAAACTGGACCATCAGGGTGAAATGAACAAATTTGTAGAAACATCCAAAATCCCAAATCTCAATCAGGAAGAATCAAAAAACCTGAGTAAACCAATAACAACTGATTAAATTGAAGCAGTAATTTAAAAATTTCCAGCAAATAAAACTCCTAGACTGAGTGGATTTACAGGTGAATTTTGCCAAATATTCAAAGAAGAACTAACACCTATCCTCCTCAAACTATTCCAAAAAATTCAAGAGGTAGGAACACTTCCAAGCTCTTTTTATGAAACTAGCATTATCCTAATTTCAAAACCAGATGCAGGCACTACAAAGAGAAAATTACAGGCCAATATCCCTGATGAACATAGATGCTAAAATCCTCAGCAAAATATTAGCAAATTGGATCTAGCAATACATTAAAAAGAACATATACCATGATCAAATGTGCTTTATTCTGGGGATGTAAGGATGGTAAAATATTCACAAATCAATAAATGTGATACATCACATAAAGAAATTGAAAGATGAAAACATGATCATATCAATAGATGCAGAAAAAGCATTCGACAAAATACAGCACTCTTTTTTTATATAAAAACTCTCAGTAAAGTGGGAATAAAAGGATCATGGCCTCAACATGATAAAGACCATATATTATAAATTACAGCCAACATCATACTCAATGGGCAAAAACTAAAAGCATTTCCCTTAAGAACAGGAACAAGACCAGGATGTTCTCTTTCACCACTCTTATTCAACACTAGAGGCCCGGTGCACAAAAATGTGTGCATTCGGGGGGGGGGGAGGGGGGTCCCTCAGCCCGGCCTGTGCCCTCTCGCAGTCTGGGACCCCTCGGGAGATAACGACCTGCTGGCTTAGGCCTGCTCCCCGGTGGCAGAGGGCAGGCCCAATCCCTAGGTGCAGCCCCTGGTCGGGTTCAGAGCAGGGCCGATGGGGAGTTGGGGCGCCACCCCCTGTCATGCACAGAGCAGGGCAGATCGGGAAGTTGAGATGCCACCCTCAGTCACGCTCAGGGTATGGCCGATTGGGGGGTTGGGGCACCGCCCCCTGTCACACTCAAGGCAGGGTCGATGGGGAGGTTGCGGCGCCACCCCCTGTCATGCACAGAGCAGGGCCAATCAGGGGGTTGGGGCGCTGCCCCCTGTCACGCACAAAGCAGGGCCCATCAGGGGGGTTGGGGCTCCATACCCTGTCACGCACAGAGCAGGGTTGATCAGGGGGTTGGGGAACTCCCCCCTGTCATGAACAGAGTAGGGCTGATCAGGGGGTTGGGGCGCCGCCCTCTATCACTCAAAGAGCAGGGCCAATAAGGGGGTTGGGGCACTGCCACTCTCACACTCAGGGCAGGGCCTATGGGGAGGTTATGGCTCTACCCCGTCACACACAGAGCAGGGCCCGTGGTGGGGGGGTTGGGGCACTGCACCCTGTCACACACAGAGCCGCAGGGGGATCAGGGGGTTGGGGAGCTCCCCCCTATCAGGCACAGAGCAGGGCTGATCAGGGGGTTCAGGCACCTTCCCCTGTCACGAACAGAGCAGGGCAGATAGGGAGGTTGTGGCCCCGCCCCCTGTCATACACAGAGCCGCAGGGTGATCAGGGGGTTTGGGCGCTGCCCCCTGTCATGCTGATCCCGGTGCCAGGAGGCCTCGCGGGTCTGCTGATCCTGGTGCTGGGAGGCATATTACCCTTTTACTATATAGGATAGAGGCCTGGTGCATGGGTAGTGGCTGGCTGGTTTGTCCTGAAGTGTGTCCTGGATCAGGGTGGGGGTCCCCACTGGGGTGCCTGGCCAGCCTGGATGAGGGGATGATGGCTGTTTGCAGCTGGTCACACACCCTTCAGGGTGGGGGGTCCCCACTGGGGTGCCTGGCCAGTCTGTTTGAGGGGCTGAGGGCTGTTTTCAGGCTGGTGGGTGACTGAAGCTCCCAACCGCTCCTTTTTTTCTTTTTTTTTTTTATTCTGGGCCAAGGCCTCTGCTACTGAAAGCAGGTATCTGGTTTGTTTTGGTTCTATAATCGAAACACTGTATCATCTCCAGCTCTGAGATCCTGGCCGGCTGAAAGCTGGTTTCTGGGGTTTTGTTTAGCTTCTATATTTGTTACAATGTTTCAAACTGCCAGCTCAGAGGCCAGCAAGGCAGGCGGGGAACGTTGGAGTCCTCCTTCACTGAAGCAAGCAAGCCTCATATTCGCTTCCTGCTGCCTGGCTGCCGGCCGCCATCTTGGCTGGAAGTTAATTTGCATATCGCCCTGATTAGCCAATGGGAAGGGTAGCGGTCATACGCTAATTACCATGTTTCTCTTTTATTAGATAGGATAGTACTGGAAGTCCTAGCCACAGCAATCAGACAAGAAGAAGAGATAAAAGGCATC
The DNA here is from genome assembly GCF_000147115.1 of Myotis lucifugus. Classification (NCBI taxonomy): domain Eukaryota; kingdom Metazoa; phylum Chordata; class Mammalia; order Chiroptera; family Vespertilionidae; genus Myotis; species Myotis lucifugus. Next base: position 19,064 of record NW_005871484.1, read on the forward strand.
CAAATTGAATAGGAAGAAGGAAAACTGTCATTATTTTCAGATGACATGGTACTGTATGTAGAAAACCCTAAGACTCCACCTTGAAGCTACTAGACTTAATGAATAACTTCAGTAAGGTAGCAGGATACAAAATCTACATCCACAATTTGATGGCATTTTTATACACCAATAATGAACTCTCAGAAAAAGAAACTGAGAAAGCAACCCCATCTAACTTTGCAACAACAACAACAAAAAATACCTAGGAATAAACTTAACCAAGGAAGTAAAAGACCTATAAAAATCACCTATAAATAAACTTGACCAAGCAAGTAAAAGACTTCTACTTTAGCTCTGCCTCTTCCCAGCCAGTGCCTATAGCAGTGCTTTCAGTAAAACATTGAAAAAAGAAACAGAGGAAGATACAAAGAAATTGAAGCATATACCATGTTCATGGAGTGAAAGAATTAACATCCTTAAAATTTCTATATTACCCAAAGCAATCTACAGATTGAACACAATCCCTATTAAAACACCAATGGAATATTTCACAGAGTTAGAACAAATGCTCCAAAAATTTATTTGGAACCATAAAAGACCCAGAATAGCTGCAGCAATCTTAAGAAAGAAGAACAAAGTAGGAGGGATAACAATACCAGATATAAAACTATACTACAAAGACATTATAACCAAAACAGACTGGTACTAGCATAAGAACATGCATACAGACCAATAAGTTAGAACAGAGACCCCAGAAAATGACCCACACCATTATGGTCAATTAATATTTGACAAAGGAGGCAAGAACATACAATGGAGTAAAGACAGTTCCTTCAACAAATGGTGCTAGGAAAGCTGGACAGATATATGCAAAAAGATGGAACTAGACCACCAACTTACTCCATACACAATAATAAACTCAAGGTAGATAAAAGACTTAAATGTAAGGCATGAAACCTTAAAAATCTTAGAAGAAAACATAAGCAGTAAAATCTCAGACACTCACACATCAATATAGTTATGGATACATCTCCTAGGGCAGTAATGACGAACCTATGACAAGCATGTCAGAGGTGACACTCGAACTCATTTTGGGTGCCACACATCGACAGAGAAAAAAATTGCATAATTCAAATATTTGTCTCTCGCAACAGCCAGAGTTGGGCATCACTCGAGTAATATTATTACTCACGTTACTCATGATCAATAATGCAAGTCTAAAACCGGATGTAAACATGTACATCGGTGTTGTGTAGCAAAGATACATAGTGAAAACATCCAAGATACATTGTTCCAATATTGACATTAATATAAAAAGGTTAAGAATTGCACTATAAAGAGATTAATCTTTACTCATGACATTTTATTTTTACTCGAGTGACAAAATGCCCAATTCTGGAAACGGCCTCATTATTGCCAACATGTGCCTCGGGTAAGCTTCCCGTGCGTTCGGGTGCATTCAGCAAATGGACGCACTTGATCGCCATGTTCGTTAGGAGATGGGAGTGAGAGGGTTAGAAGAAAAAGATATACAGTGCAACAGTGCCCGACGAGACGTTCTGCGTGTCGAATAATTGATTACAGCACCATATATTTGTTGGTTATACATACTATCTTTGAATTGTTTTGCACCAGGAGTCAGTGCAACAACACTGCAAAAAGTTAACAGGTAAGAAACCTATCAACCTTTTATAAAAACGCTGTGATTTATATTTATTTATTTTTGCAGCCTTGTGATGGAGAATCAAAAAAAAAAAGCAAGATTGAATGATAAAGGAAGTGGAAGTAGCAGAAGCTGACCCTTTCAAGACATATGGACCAAGATGTACGGGATTGTCGACAGAAACAACAGATCATTGTGCATACTGTGTAATGAAACGGTAGTAAGCAGAACGTGGAATGTAAAGAGATATTTTAAAACTAATCATTGTCAGCTCTTAAAAAAAGTATCAATGAAAGGAAGGAATACATTTCTAGGCAGCTACACCTCTATAAAAGTCAATCAAATTCCATCATTAAATTTGTAAGATGCTCTACAAATTTAACATCAGCAAGTTACTGTATTGCTCACTCCATAGCTCAGCATGGAAAAGTCCTCAGTGATGGAGAATTTATTAAGGAAACATTTCTAAGATGTGCACCAACTCTATTTCACGATATGAAAAATAAAGATGATATGATTAAAAGAATTTCTGAGTTACCACTCAGTAGATATACTATCAAAGACAGAATAATAGATCTTAACAAAAAAGTACAACATCAATTAAAAAAAGACTTACATAGTTGTAAATATTTTTTGATTTCTCTTGATGAAACTACTGATGTCACATCAAATGCTCGGTTGGCCATTATTGCTAGATATTCTGATGGTCTCACAATGAGAGAAGAGTTGATAAAGTTAGAATCAGTGCCAATAAATACATCAGGAAATGAAATATGTAAGGTTGTTATAAAAACATTCAATGACCTAAATATTGATATCTCTAAAATTGTGTCAGTCACAACAGATGGGACACCAAATATGGTAGGAAAAAATGTGGGATTCCTGAAATTGTTTATGGAAGCTATTAGACATACACTTGTACCTTTTCATTGCATTATCCATAAGGAGGTGTTCTGTGCCAAATCAAGATTCTCAGAATTGAATGATTTAATGTCAATTGTAACAAAAATTGTGAATTTTATAGCTTCTCGACCCCTTCATAAGTGAGAATTTTCTGCACTTTTACAGGAAGTTGATTCAACCTACAGTGGACTACTGATGTTCAATAATGTGAGATGGCTGAGTCGAGGTAAAGTATTTGAGCGATTTGTGGAGTGCTTTGAAGAAATTATGGTATTTATTGAGAATAAGGATCTAGCAAACTTTCCTCAGATCAATGATCATAAGTGGGTCAGCAATTTGATGTTTTTTACAGATCTCTCTGTTCATATGAATGAACTGAACTTAAAATTACAAGGTTTTGGCAAAAGTATTGACGTTATGTTTGGATACAACAAATCTTTTGAAATTAAACTTAAAATTTTCAAGCAAGATAGTGAAACTAAAACTTACAAGTATTTTCCTCGGATAAAAAAGTTTTCGAGAAGGCCACTACAACGAGTATAATGGAGTCCATACTTATGTACCAGAATATAGTAAACTCGTTATTTGAACAGTTCAGCAAAAGATTCGACCAATTTAGAAGCCTAGAACAGACCATTAAAATAATTAAGTATCCGGATGTAGTTGTTTACAGTACTTTGGAATTAAAGGATTTCCAATGGATGCAAATTGACGATTTAGAGATGCAACTTGCAGATTTTCAAGGTAGCATTTGGATTCATGTGTTTGTTGACTTAAGGTTGAAACTTGAAAATCTGGAACGAAATTGAATAATGAAGAAGAGTGCAACTATGAACAAGAAATTTTGAGTGCTTGGAACTTTTAGTGACATAAAAAAATCTAGTGATGGCTTTGCTAACAATTTTTTCATCAACATATTTTTGTGAGACTTTGTTCTCAGCATTAAATAATATTAAAACAAACAAAAGAAACAGGCTAACTGATGAAGTTAATGGCGCTTGCTTGGCCTTGAAGTGCACCAAGTATGAACTTGCAATCGAAGAATTAGCAGACAAACTTAAGCACCAAAAAAGTCACTAATTTCTAGTTTTCGTACCATTTGATTATCATTGTTTTCATTATTATTTTTTCCTAAATGTACATTGTTTTTCTGTTTTTGTTCATTTTATACATATTTTTTGGTTGATTTTTCTTTGTTAAATGGCATTTAAATATATAAAATAAATATCAAAAATATAAATCTTTTTTTACTATTGTTGCAAATATCAAAAAAAAATTATGAATATTTCTATATGTGACACGGCACCAGAGTTAAGTTATGGTTTTTCAAAATTTTGACACGCCGAGCTCAAAAGGTTCACCATCACTGTCCTAAGGCAAAGGGAACTAAGGAGAAAATAAACAAATGGGATGAAATCAAAATAAAAAGCATCTGTACAGAAAAAGAAACCACCATCAAATTGAAAGGGGAATCCACTGAATGAGAGAACATATTTGACAACGATATATCTGGTAAGGGGTTAATATCCAAAATATGTAAAGTACTCATACAACTCAACAAAAAGAAGAAAAAGATCAGATAAAAAATGGGCAGAAGACCTAAATAGACATTTCTCCAAAGAGAACATACAAATTGCCAAGAGACAATGAAAAAATGCTCAAAGTCAATAATCATCAAAGTAATGCAAATTAAAACCACAATAAAATATCACCTCACCCCTGTCAGAATGGCTATCATCAAAAATCAACAAACAACAAGTACTAGCAAGAATGTGGAGAAAAGGGAATATTAGTTCATTGGTAGTAGGAATGCAGATTGGTGAAGCCACTATGGAAAATAGTATGGAGTTTCCTAAAGAAATTCAAAATGGAACTTCCATTTGACCCAGTGATCCCACTTCTTGGAATATATCCTAAAAACCCCAAAACACCAATCAAAAAGGATATATGCACCCCCATGTTCATAGCAGGATTATTTACAACTAGAGGCCTGGTGCACAGATTTGTGCACTGGTGGGGTCTCTCAGCCTGGCCTGTGCCCTCTCATATCCGGGACCCCTCAGGGGATGTAGTAGTGTGCAAGGCAGCAGGCAGCCCGGGGTATCACTGCCACGGAGGCGGGAGAGGCTCGCACTTCCCCAGCTGTGCTTGCCAGCTGTGATCCCGGCATCTGGTGCCCATAGGTCACCTGAGCAGCAATCCTTCGGTGGGAGCACACTGAACACCATGGGGAAGCTCCTGAATTGAGCGTTTTACCCCAGGTGGTAAATGTACATCA
>NW_005871484.1:23986-116753 GCF_000147115.1 Myotis lucifugus
CAGGGCGGATCAAGGGGTTGGGGCGCTGACCCTGTCACACTCAGGGCAGGGCCAATGGGGAAGTTATGGCTCTACCCTGTCACACACAGAGCAAGGCCCGTGGAGGGGTTTGGGGCGCCACCCTCTATTACCCACAGAGCAGGGCCGATCAGGGGGTTGGGGCACTGCCAACTGTCACACTCAGGGCAGGGCCGATGGAGAGGTTATGGTTCTACCCTGTCACACACAGAGCAGGGCCCGTGGGGGCGGGGGGTTGGGGCGCCTCACCCTGTCACACACAGAGCAGGGCCGATCAGGGGGTTGGTGCGCTGCACCCTGTCACACACAGAGCCACAGGGCAATCGGGGGATTGGGGAGCTCCCCCCCTATCAGGCACAGAGCAGGGCAGATAGGGAGGTTGTGGCCCCGCCCCCTGTCACACACAGAGCCGCAGGGCTGATCAGGGGGTTTGGGCGCTGCCCCCTGTCACGCTGATCCCGGTGCCGGGAGCCTCGCTGCTCCGCTGATCCGGGTGCTGGGAGGCATATTACCCTTTTACTATATAGAATAGAGGCCTGGTGCACGGGTGGGGGCCGGCTGGTTTGCCCTGAAGGGTGTCCTGGATCAGGGTGGGGGTCCCCACTGGGGTGCCTGGCCAGGCTGGCTGAGGGGCTGAGGGCTGTTTTCCCACTGGCAGTTGACTAAAAGCTCCCAACCGCTCCTTGTTTTCTTTTTTTTTTTTTTTTTTTATTCTGGGCCAGCTTTAGCTCTGAGGCCTCGCTGCTGAAAACATGGATACAATGTTGAGGTCCGGGGCTGACTGACAGCCGGTTTTGTTTAGCTTCTTATTTGCAACATAGTAATAGTTGCTTAGAGTTGCAGTTGAGAGGCCGGCAAGTGAGGCGGGGAACGTTGGAGTCCGCAGTTCCTGGAGGAAGCAAGCCTCCCTGCTGGCTTCAGTGCATGGCTGCCGGCCGCCATCTTGGCTGACAGTTAATTTGCATAAGGATACGCTGATTAGCCAATGGGAAGGGTAGCGGTTGTACGCCAATTACCATGTTTCTCTTTTATTAGTGTAGATAGATAGCTAACATTTGAAAACAGCCTAAGTGCCTATTAGGTGATGGATGGATAAAAAAGCCATGGTACATATACACTATGGAATACTATGCAGCTATAAAAAAGAGGGATCTCTTACTCTTTGGGACAGCATGTATGGACCTGGAAAATATTATGCTAAGTGAAATAAGCAAAACTGAGAAAGATAAATATCATATGATCTCATTTATTTGTGAAATCTAATGAAAAAAAAAATGAATTGACCAACAAAGTAATACCTGAAGCAGAGAGGCATGGAACAGACTGACATAACTCGATGTGGGATTGGGGGGATGAGAAGAGATAAACCAAAGTACTTATATATTTACTAAAGGCCCGCTGCACAAAATTCATGCAAGGGTAGGGTCTCTATGCCTCGCCAGTGATCAGGGCTGATCAGGGCCTTCCAGCTGCCAGCTGGGGCCTTCCTTCATTCTGCTCTTCCCCCTGGTGGTCACTGCACATCATAGTGAGCGAGCGAACTCCCAGTCTCCCAGTAGAACTCCCAAGGGGACACTTTGCATATTATCGATATATATATATATATATATATATATATATATATATATATATAGATAGATATATATATATATATATTAGATAGATAGATAGATAGATAGATAGATAGATAGATAGATAGATGATAGATAGATAGATAGATAGATAGATAGATAGATAGATATGCATAGCCCATGGATGTGAGCAATAAGGTAGTGAAGCCTGTGGGATGGGTAGGGGCTGGGAGGAAGGGGCAGAGAGGGGGAACTGGGAGATACCTGTAACCAACAAAAAATACATATTAAAAATGCAGAAAAAAACATTCACAGAAATAAGAAATATACGTAGATAGAAAATGATCTGTTTAGTGGGCTTTCTACACATTATCTTTATCTCTTCATGACTCTAAACTAATTTATCTCCATTGAATTCAGATTTTTGTTCTAGTCAGACCAAGTCAGATGAACTCTTGGGTAACTCAATTAAATTTCTCATAAAACATGTTAATTTTACCCTTTGTTCTGGGGTAACTCAATTAAATTTCTCATAATACAGGTTAATTTTACCCTTTATTCCATGTAATTGGAACAAATTGTTTCCATGTGATCCTCCAATTTTTCCCCTGGTGGGCTACTCATGGTTACTCAATAAACCAGAGTGCTAATCCAGGCTCTACCTCTTACCAGCCAGTGCCTGCATCCGTGCTTTCAGTAAAATATGATTGACAGTGGGGCACCCAGCGTTATTGGGAACTAAACAGATTGAGTAAGTAACAGCTTTAAAGTGCTTGCCATGGCACTCGGCTTAGGTGTTCTCCACTCTCTGCCTCTAATATTGAACCTCAGATTCATCTACTTCAGATGAATGCCTGGCTGATACTCCTCTTTGATCATTGCCTTACTTAATATTGCCTCAGTGCTTACATGCTTGGTGGCTCATGGATTATACACAGGTTCTAGTTATTGTTACTGTACTTTGATATATGCTCTGGATCAGGTTTTGTATTTCATATCTCCTTATATCACTACCTTATGACAGAAAAAAAAATAGATGTGAATTACAAGAGAATTAGCAAGACCGGGATGCTAATTCACTCTGCTCTCGTTTATATTCCTAAAAGTGATGTTCACTATCATTAAATGAAAATATAGATATGTATAGCCCTTCTCCCTTGGTAGAATAAAAATCATTGTTATACCTTGCTATTTACTTTCCATACCTATAAAAATGCTTTTGATAGCCATATAAAGAGCTCAGAGCAAACCATTTCCTCAGACTCAGAGGTTAAAACACTTTTACTTAAACTTCACCTTCTTTACCTTCTCTGAGAATTCTGGACATAAGATTTCCTTTTTGCCTACTTGTGAAGACTCCCCAAATAGCATTAACAATAGTAATGCATTCCACTTAAGAAAAAACACAGGCTGTTTAGGAAATTTCCCTTTCACCACATGTTTTTTTTCTTTGAGATGGATGCTATTTTCTCAGTTTTAAAGATGAGAGAATGAGACTTAGAGTAGTGAGATAAAACCAGCAAAGGCAAGCTAGAAAATAAGAGAGGTAGGCTTTCATTCCAATCTCTTTAGTTCAGGTTCTTATCCCTGGATTCACCTTTTCCTCTTGGTTTTAGAACCCTTGATTTTTTCCCTCTGTTTAAAGTAATTCTCTGTCTAGAAAGTTTTTATTTCTAGATTGTTCCTCTCTAGGTTTGCCATATGCTTTTGCTGCTATGTTTTATCTCATGAAGCAAAACCTCATGAGAGTAACCAGAAAACCAGATTCCAAGAGAGCAATGACAGTGGATGGTTGTAACCGCTCAGATATATAGCCCCAATTGTAGGATGTTGTTGTTGACTATCAGATTTTAGTTAAATAAAGCTCTGACATGACTTGAACAAAAGCCAAATAATTCATCTGCCAAAACAGAAATTGTATCAAATTTCTCCCAAACAACCAAGTCTCTAATAACAACTGAACAATAGTAAAACCAGTATGTATAAAGTTTTATAAAATTCAGTGTGTTTTTTGGTGCCATTAGGTACTATTTTTCCTATTCTTTTAACTATCACGTTGGAATTGTTTTCCAAATATACAAGAAAGAAGTAAAACTATAAGAATATAGGATAAGATTAAATTTAATTTAATTCACCGAGTAGATAGTGATATTCAAGAAGAAATGGAGCCACTGGCTAGGCATCTGGATTGCATTCTGCATCAGTTAAATTGTACCGAGATGGGATTATAATTCCAGATTATAAATCTAGCTGAAAACATAAGCTCACATACCCCTAAATGCCAGAGGATTTACTAAATTTTCCTATTTTATCTAATGTCTGTGATTATAGACACAGATTCCTTAACATCAAAAGTTAAATGGGCCTCACTTTGCATTGCTGAACATCTCAACTAAAAGAGTACATTTGGATGGTCTGTGTTATAGGAAAGCAGTATTACATAATACGAGGTTCATTGGAAGGATTGAAAGTGATGCTATTGCCCTACCAGTGGTCAGCAAACTCATTAGTCAACAGAGCCAAATATCAACAGTACTTCTTCAAAATAGACTCGCCCAGGCTGAAAACCGACTTCTGTGCATGGGCCACGAAGTTTCAATTGCACTGTATGTGTTCCCGCATGTGGTATTTTGTGGAAGAGCCACAATCAAGGGGCCAAAGAGCCGCATGTGGCTTGCGAGCCACAGTTTGCCGACCACAGCCCTAGGCTAACCTTACTCATAGTTGTATAATGCCTTTCACATTTTTACGTGTAATATGCAGACACAGGGACGTCTACATGGGGAAAAAGTCCAGCTCCTTAAGCCAGTCAATGAAAGAAAAATACCACACTATCTCACTCATTTATGGATAATAAAGACCATTATAAACTGATGAACAAAAATAGATACAGAGGCCAGAGCAGCATGGAACAGACTGTCAAACTACAGCGGGAAGGCTGGGGAGGGTTGGGGGGCTGGAGGCAGGGGGTAAGAGATCAACCGAAGGACTTGTATGCATGCATATAAGCATAACGAATGGACACAAGACACTGGGGTGTAGGGGAGGCTGGGGGAATGTCAAGGGGGTGAAAGGGAGAGGGCTACGCCCTCCATCTTGCCCCGAATCCTCCATTTTTGGGCAGCAGCCATGTGCTCAGCAAGAAGCTTCTTCCCGGAAGTATAATCAAGGGAAGTGCGTGCCATAGATACGACCACATCCTTTGTAACGAGACACCGACTTGCGCCTGGCCAATCGGCAGGGCCCACAGTCCTCTCTCCTCCCCTTACTATAAAACCACACTCCCCACAGGGCTGGCTCTCTCTGCCACTTGCTGCTGCGTCAGTAAGGAGGGTAGGGGAGCCAAGCCCGGGTTTGAATAGAAGACTCTTATGCTTTTGCATCGGATACGGCTGGCTCCCTGGTGTGGTCTCATGGGGATCCTGAAATCTGGGCATAACAGGGGGGAAAAAAAGGAGACATATGTAATACTCTTTGTAATACTTTAAGCAATAAAACAAAATTAAAAAAAAAGAAAGAAAGAACCTTCTTGCTATTTTCTCTGTATGTTCTTTTGGAGCATTTAGCATTAAAAATGTCAACTAAGTGCTGAAACTAAACACTAAAGAGGCCATTGGGGTTGCTCAGGCTGTGTGAGACTAATCAACAGGGTTACTGTACAGCATGTGGGGAACCAATCACCATGACGATCACAGGCACCTGGGACTGCCTAGCATCTGTATCTGTAGAATCACCATTGATCTACATAGGTTTCCTAAGCAATTAGTTAGAAAGGAGGTTAGATATCACAGGTTATTTATTTAACGCCATGTATCTACTATGCATCATGTCATCTGTAACTTTAAGAAAAATAATTAATTTTATGTGCCCCGGTTTCTTTGTCTAAAAAAATGAAGTCTTACTAATTGTTCTAACTAGGTCATAGTAACCATATAAGATTTCAGGATATTCAGACGAACCATTATTCTGAATTCAGTAAGCTTTTATCAAGCTCTTTCCCTGTGCACTGAATATAAAAATACATAAATGATTTTTTTTATTTTTGTACAACATTATGTTTTATATTAGCTATTTTAAAATATTTATTGTTGAAAGTATTATGTAGGTCCTCCTTTTTCCCTCATCAAGCTCTTTCAGCCTGCTCCCATCTCCCCCCAGGCCCTCACCACCCCACTGTCTGTGTCCATGGGTTATGCATATATGCATACAAGTCCATTGGTTTATCTCTTCAAAACACCCTCCCCTGCCTCTCTCTGAGGTTCAACAGTCTGTTTGTGCTTCTGTGTCCCTGGCTCTATTCTTGTTCATCAGTTTATTTGGTTCATTAGTTTTCACATGTGAGTGACATCATGTGACACTTATATTTCTCTGACTGGCTTATTTTGCTTAGCATGATACTCTCAAGGTCCATTCATGTTGTTGTAAATGATAATAGGTCTTTCTTTTTTATTGCCATGTAGTATTTCATTGTGCAAATGTACCAGTTTTTTTGTTGTTGTTTTTTTGTTTGTTTGTTGTTGTTGTTTTATCCATTCATCTGCTGATGTGCACTTGGGCTGGTTCCAATTCTTAGCTATTGTAAATTGCATTACTATGAACATAGGAATGCATATATTCTTTCTGATTGGTGTATCCAGTTTCTTAGTATATATTACTAGAAGTGGGATCACTGGATCAAATGGGGTTTTCATTTTTAATTTTTTGAGGAAACTCCATACTGTTTTCCACAGCGCTGCACCAGTCTGCATTCCCACCAGCAGTGTACTAGCGTTCCCTTTTATTCACATCCTTGCCAGCTCTTGTCACTTGTTGATTTGTTGATGATAGCCATTCTGTCAGGTGTGAGGTGGTACCTCATTGATGTGTTGATTTGCATCTCTTGGATGATTAGTGACTTTGAGCATTTTTTCATATTCTCCTGGCTTTCTATATGCCCACTTTGGAGTAGTGTCTCTTTAGGTTCTTTCCCCATTTTTTTAATTGGATTGTTTGTCTTCATTTTGTAAAGTTGTATGAGTTCCCTATATATTTTGGAGATTAACTCCTTATCAGATGTATCATTGGCAAATATGTTCTCCCATTCAGTGGACTCTCTTTTTATTTTGTTGATGGTGTCTTTTGCAGCCTAGCAGCTTTTTTATTTTGATATAGTCCCGTTTGTTTATTTTCTCCTTGGTTTCCATTGTCTTGGAGATGTATTGGTAAACATATTGCTATGAGAGATGTCTGATATTTTGCTGCCAATGGTTTCTTCTAGGGATTTTATGGTTTCACGTTTTAAAGTCTCTTATCCATTTTAAGTTTATTCTTGTGTATGGTTTAAGTTGGTGTTCTAGTTTCATTTTTTTTTTTTTTGCATGTACCTGTCTCATTCTCCCAGCACAACTTATTGAAGAGATTGTCTTGACCCTATTGTATGTTCTTGCCTCCTTTGTCAAATATTAATTGAGCATAATGGCTTTGGTGGATTTCTGCATTATCTATTCAGTTCCATTGATCTATATGTCTGTTCATGTGTCAGTAACAGGCTGTTTTGAGCACAGTGGCTTTTTAGTATTATTTGATATCTGGTATTGTGAGCCTTACAACTTTGTTATTTTTTCTCAAGATTGCTGGGTCTTTTTACATTCCATACAAATTTTGGAGTATATGTTCCATGTCTGTGAAATATTCTATTGGTATATTAACAGGGATTACATTGAATCTGTAGATTTGCTTTAGGTAGTATGGACATTTTAATGATGTTGATTCTACCAATCCATGAACATGGTACATTCTTCCAGTTGTTTATATCTTCCTCTATTTTGTTAATGTCCTATAGTTTTCGGAGTACAGGTCTTTTACTTCCTTGGTTAAGTTTATTCCCAAATATCTTAATTTTTTTGTTGCAATGGTAAATAGGATTGTATTTTTAGATTTTTTGTTTGTTTGTCTGGTTTTTACTGAGAGTTCATTATTGGGGTATAAAAATGCTATGGATTTTTGGGTGTTAATTTTGTATTCTGCTACATTTCCAAATTCATTTATTAAATCTAGTAATTTTTTTATGGAGTCTTTAGGGTTTTCTTTGTACAGTATCATGTCATCTGTGAGTAATGAGAGTTTTACTTTCTCCTTTCCAATTTGGATGCCTTTTATTTCTTCTTATTTTCTGATGACATGGCTAGGACTTCCAGTACTATGTTGAACAGGAGTGGTGAAAGTGGGCATCCCTGTCTTGTTCCTGTTATTAGGGGAAATGGTTTTAGTTTTTGCCCATTGAGTATGATGTTGGCTGTAGGTTTGTCACATATGGCTTTTACTATGTTGAGATATGATCCCTCTATTTGCACTTTGATGAGAGTTTTTATCAAAAAAAAGGCTGTTGGATTTTGTTGAGTGCTTTTTCTGCATCAATTGATATGATCATGTGATTTTTGTCTTGCAATCTGTTTATGTGCTGTATCAAATTTATTGATTTGTGAATATTTTTTTTCTAAATATATTTTATTGATTTTTTACAGAGTGGAAGGGAGAGGGATAGAGAGTTAGAAACATCAATGAGAGAGAAACATCAATTAGCTGCCTCCTGCACACCCCTTACTGGGGATGTGCCCATAACCAAGGTACATGTCCTTGACTGGAATCGAACCTGGGACCCTTCAGTCCACAGGCCGACGCTCTATCCACTGAGCCAAACTGGTCAGGGCTGACTTTTGAATATTGTACCAGCCTTGCATCCCTGGAATAAATCCCACTTGGTTATGATGTATAATCTTTTTAATGTATTGCTGGATCTGATTTTCTAAAAGTTTGCTGAGTATTTTAGTGTCTATGTTCATTAATATGAACATTTTGTTCAGGTTATCCTGTTTATTGCAATACAGTCAATCATAGGATTTTTTTTTTTTTTTACAATCTTTTGTATTTCTGTTGGGTCTATTGTTACTTCACCTCTTTTGTTTCTGATTTTGTTTGTTTTGGTCCTCTCTTTTTGTTTCCTGGTGAGTCTGGCTAGAGATTCATCAATCTTGTTTATCCTTTTGAAGAACCAGCCCTTGTTTTTATTGATCTTTTGTATATTTTTTCCTCGATGTCATTTATTTTCACTCTGAACATTATTATTTTTTTCATTCTACTTACTCTGGGGTTTTCTTGTTGTTCTCTTTCTAATTCTTTAAATTGTAGGGTTAGTTAACGTATTACAAGTGTTTCTTATTTTTTTGAGATAGGCCTGCAGTGCTGTGAACTTCCCTCTCAGGATTGTTTTCACTGTGTCCCATAGTTTTTGGGTTGTTGTGTGTTCATTTTAATTTGTTTCCAGGATGTTTTTTCTTCTTTGATCTCTTTGGTAATTCATTCATAGTTTAATAGCATGCTATTTAGCCTCCATATATTTGGATGTTTGTGAGTGTTTTTATTGTAGCTGATTTCTAATTTCATGCTGTTGCAGTCTGAGAAGATGCTTGATATGATTTCACTCTTCTTGGATTTGTAAAGACTTAGCTTGAGTCCTAACATGTGGTCTATCTTTGAAAATGTCCCATGTGCACTTGAGAAGAATGCATATTCCATAGTTTTGGGTGAAATGATCTGAAGATATCAATTAGTTCCGTGCAGTCTAGAATGTCATTTAGAATTGTTTCCTTATTGATTTTTTGTCTTAAGATAATCCGGTGATGTCAGAGGGGTATTAAAGTGCCCCACTATGATTGTATTGCTGTCAATCTCCCCCTTGCTATCCTCTAAAAGATTTTATATATTTGGATGCTCCTGTATTGGGTTACATATATGTTTACCAAGGTTATATCCTCTTGTTGTATCGATCGCTTTAGTATTGTGAAGTGGCCTTCCATATCTCCTGTTATGGCCTTCACTTTGATGTACATTTTGTCAGATATAAGTATTGCTACCCCAGCTTTTTTTTTTTTCTTTTTTCATTTTCCTGAAAATTTTTTTCCCATTCCTTCACTTTCAGTCTGTGTTTATCCTTTGCTCAGAGGTCTCTTGTAGACAGCATATATATGGGTCATGTTTTCTTACCCATTCAGTTACCCAATGTCTTTTCAATGGAGCATTTAATCCATTTACATTTAAGTTTATTATTGACTAGAGGTCCAGTGCATGAAATTCTGCCTGGGTGGGGGTTGGTCATCTCAGCTTGGCCTGCACTCTCTGCAATCTGGGACCCCTCAGGGGACGTCCAACTGCCTCTCTCAAACCAGGACCACTGGATCCTAACCGCTCGCCTGCCTGATTGCCCCTAACCCCTCTGCCTGCCTGCCTGATCGCCCCTAATTGCTCCCCTGCTGGCCTGATCACCCCTTACCTCCTCTGCCTTACCATGCACCTGGGACCCAGGATTCCCTCCTCTGGCTGTTTGCAGGTTCCTGGAACACTGGCTTCCCTCCCTCTGCCCAGCCGCTTGTACCCAGGTTCTGGGCCAGCTTCGCCTGGGCCGGCCGCAGCCGCAGGGGACCATGGGCAGGCAGTTTTGCCCAGGCTGCAGCTGCAGATGCCCAGGACCACAGGGCATGCAGCTTGTCCCTCTCCTGGGCTGGGCCACAGGCGCAGGTGCAGCTGTTGGAGCCCGGGACTGCAGGGTGTGTAGCTTGTCCCTCTCCCGGGCTGCAGCCTGGCTGGTTACCATTCCTCTCTCCCCAGTGTTGAGTGTCTGAGCCATTATGGTGTGACAGCGTGAGGGCATAATGACCATTTGCTTATTAGCTCTTTATTATATAGGATAGGTACTTATTTGTTCCCATTTTTTATTCTTTATGCCCTGTTTTCCCTTCCCTTCAAATAAATTCTCCTCCTCTTCTTCTTCTTCTTCTTCTTCCTTCTTCTTCTTCATCCTTCTACTTTCGTGCTACATCATTCTTCATACGCCTACATCCTTCTCGTTCTCCTGCTTCTTCTTCTTCTTCTTCTTCTTCTTCTTCTTCTTCTTCTTTAAAAACTAATCAACTTGGATTAGTTTTACTCATGGCCCTAATCATGCCTGAAATAATTTTTTTTCTTTATTTTACTTTTGTGGTTTTTTTTTCTTTATTAATTAAGGTATTGCATATTTGTCCTTATCCACCCATTCCCCCCATCCCCCCCCATGCCTTCACCCCATTGGTGTCTGGGTCCATTGGTTAGGCTTATATGCATGCATATAAGTCCTTTGGTTGATCTCTCCCCCTTACCCCCACCCTCCCCTACCTTCCCTCTGAGGTTTGACGGTCTGATCGATGCTTCTCTGTCCCTGGATCTGTTTTTGTTCATCAGTTTATGTTGTTCATTGTATTCCATAAATGAGTGAGATCATGTGATATTTATCTTTCTCTGACTGGCTTATTTCGCTTAGCATAATGCTCTCCAGTTTAATCCATGCTGTTGCAAATGGTAAGAAATCCTTCTTTTTTTACAGCAGCATAGTATTCCATTGTGTAGATGTACTACAGTTTTCTAACCCCCTCATCTGCTGATGGTCATTTAGGCTGTTTCCAAATCTTAGCTATTGTAAATTGTGCTGCCATGAACATAGGGGTGCATATATCCTTTCTGATTGGTGTTTCTAGTTTCTTGGGTTATATTCCTAGAAGTGGAATTACTGGGTCAAATTGGAGTTTCATTTTTAATTTTTTTAGGAAAGGCCATACTGTTTTCCACAGCGTATGCACCAGTCTGCATTCGCACCAGCAGTGTACGAGGATTTCTTTTTCTCCGCATCCTCGCCAGTACTTGTCATTTGTTGATTTGTTGATGATAGCCATTCTTACAGGTCTGAGATGGTACACATTGTCATTTTGATTTGCATCTTTCAGATGATTAGTGACTTTGAGAATGTTTTCATATGTCTCTTGGTCTTCTTTATGTCCTTTAAAAAAAGTACATATTTAAGTCCTTTGCCCATTTTTTGATTGGGTTATTTATCTTTTGTTTTTGTTAAGTTGTATGAGTTCCCTGCAAATGCATTGGGCTTTCTTGTTTTGTTGATGGTTTCTTTTGCTGTGCAGAAGCTTTTTTTGTATGTGGTCCAATTTGTTTATTTTATCTTTAGTTTCCATTGCCCTAGGAGCTGTATCTTCAGCATATGTCTGAGATTTTGCTGCCTGTTGATTCCCCTAATATTTTTATGGTTTCCCATCTTATGTTTAAGTCTTTTATCCATTTTGAGTTTATTTTTGTCTATGGTGTAAGTTGGCGGTCTGGTTTAATTTTTTTGCATATATCTGTCCTATTTTCCCAACACCATTTATTAAAGAGACTGTCTTGACTCCATTGTATGTTCTTGCCTCCTTTGTCAAATATTTATTGAGCCTAGTGGTTTGGGTTGATTTCTGGGTTGTCTATTCTATTCCATTGGTCTATATTTCTGTTCTTGTGCCAGTACCAGGCAGTGTTGAGAACAGTGGCTTTGTAATACAGCTTGATATTTGGTATTGATATCCTTCCTACTTTTTTCTTTTCTCTCAGGATTGCTGCTGCTATACTGGGTCTTTTTTTTTTTTATTCCAGATGAATTTTTGGAGAGTTCGTTCTAGGACTGTGAAATATGCCATTGGTATATTAATGGGGAGTGCATTGAATATATAAATTGCTTTGGGTAGTATGGATACTTTAATGATGTTGGTTCTACCAGTCCATGAACACAGTATGTTCTTCCATCTGTTTATGTCTTTCTCCATCTCTTTTTCCAGTGTCCTGTAGTTTTCTGAGTACAGGTCTTTTACCTCCTTAGTTAGGTTTATTCCTAGGTATCTTAATTTGTTTGGTGTGATGGTAAATGGGATTGTTTTTTAAATCTCTCTTCCTGTAAGTTCACTATTGGTGTAAAAAATGTCATAGATTTCTTGGTATTAATTTTGTATCCTGTTACATTGCTGAATTCATTTATTAAGTCTAATAATTTTTTTATGGAATCTTGAGAGTTTTGTATGTACAGTATCATGTCATCTGCAAATAATGATACTTTTACATCTGCTTTTCCAATTTGGATACCTTTTATTTTTTCTTCTTGTCTAATTGCTATGGCTAGCACTTCTACTACTATGTCAAACAGGAGTGGTGAAAGTGAGCATCCCTGTCTCATTCCTGTTCTTAGGTGAAATGATTTTAGTTTTTGCCCATTGAGTATGATGTTGGCTGTAGGTTTGTCATATAAGGTTTTTATTATGTTGAGGTATGTCCCTTCTATTCCCATTTTGATGAGGGTTTTATCAAGAAAGGGTGTTGGATTTTGTCAAATGCTTTTTCTGCAACAATTGATATGACTATGTGATTTTTATGTCTCAATTTGTTTATGTGATGCATCACATTTATTGATTTGCAGATATTGTACCATCCCTGCATCCCTGGGATAAATCCTAATTGGTCATGGTGTATGATATTTCTGATGTAATGCTGGATCCAATTTGCTAGAATTTTGTTGAGGATTTTGGAATCTATGTTCATGATGGATATTGGCCTGTAATTCTCTTTTATTGTGTTGTCTTTATCTGGTTTTGGTATTAGGGTAATGCTGGCTACATAGAATGAGCTTGGAAGTGTTCCTTCCTCTTGAATTTTTTGGAATATTCTGAGGATAGGTTTTAGTTCCTCTTTTAATGTTTTGTAAAACTCCCCTGTGAAGCTGTCTGGCTCTGGGCTTTTGTTTGCTGGAAACTTTTTGATGACTGCTTCAATTGCCTCCATAGTTATCGGCCTATTGAGATTTTTAGATTCTTCCTGATTGAGTTTTGGAATGTTGTATTTTTCTAGGAATACATTTCCTCTAGGTTGTCTAGTTTGTTAGAATAGAGTTGTTAATTTTTAACAATCCTTTGTATTGCTGTGGGATCTGTTGTTATTTCACCTCTTTCATTTCTGATTTTGTTTATTTGGGGCCTCTTTGCTTCTTGGTGAGCCTGGCTAGAGGTTCATCAATCTTGTTTATCCTTTCAAAGAACCAGCTCTTGGTTTCATTGATCTTTTATATTGTTTTTTTTTTTGGTCTCTATGTCATTTATTTCTGTGCTGATCTTTATTATCTCCTTCCTTCTGCTCAATCTGGGCTTTTCTTGTTGCTCTCTTTCCAATTATTTAAGTTGTAGATTTAGATGATTTATTACCATTTTTTTCTTTTTCTTTCTTTCTTTTTTTTTTTAGGTAGATCTGTAGAGCTATAAACTCCCCTCTCAGAACTGTTTTCACTGTGTCCCATAGATTTTGGATTGTTCTGTTTTCATTGTCATTAGTTTCTTGGATGTCTTTAATTTCTTCCTTGATCTCTTTGGTAACTCAATCATTATTTAATAGCATGCTATTCAGCTTCCAAGTGTTTGAATTTTTTTACTGTTTTTATTGTAGTTTATTTCTAATATTATGTCATTGTGATCTGAGAAGATGTTTGATATCATTTCAATCTTCTTGAATTTGGAAAGACTTTGCCTGTGACTATGGTCTATCTTTGAAAATGTCCCATGTGCACTTGAGAAGAACATATATTCTATGCCTTTGGGGTGAAATGTTCTGAAGATGTCAATTAAGTCCATCTGATCTAGTGAGTCATTTAGGATTGCTGTTTCTTTGCTTATTTTTTGTCTAGAGGATTTATCCTGTGATGTCAGTGGGTATTAAAGTACCCTACTATGATTGTATTGTTATTGATCTCTACTTTGATATCTTCCCGAAGTATTTATTTATTTATTTATTTATTTGTGTATGTATGTATTTGGGTGCTCCTGCATTGGGTGCATATATGTTTATCAGGGTTATATCCTCTTGTTGTATTGATCCCTTTAGTATTATGAACTGGCCTTCCTTATCTCTTGTTATGGCCTTCACTTTGAGGTCTATTTTGTCAGACATAAGTATTGCTACCCCAGCTTTTTTTTTTCATTTCCATTTGCCTGAAAGATATTTTTTCCATCCCTTCACTTTCAGTCTGTGTGAGTCCCATGTTCTGAGGTGGTTCTCTTAGAGACAGCATATATATTGGTCAAGTTTTTTTTTTTTTTTTTCCATTCAGCCACTCGATGTCTTTTAATTGGAGCATTTAGTCCATTTACATTTAAAGTTATTATTGATAGGTACTTGTTTGTAGCCATTTTTATATTTTGTGCCTGTGTTCCTTCTTCCCTTTTTATTTCTTCTTTTCACACCAATCCTTTTAGCATTTCTTGCATTACTGGCTTTGTAGTGATAAACTCCCTTAACCTTTTGTTTCTCTGTGAAACTCATTAGTTACCCTTTAATTTTTAATGATTGCCTTCCTGGATAGAGTATTCTTGGGTTCAGTCCCTTGCTTTGCATCACTTTGTAAATTTCCTTCCATTCTTTTCTTGCCTGATGTGTTTCTGTTGAGAAATCATTTGATAATCTAATGGGAGATCCATTTTATGTAAATTTCTGACTCTCTCTTGCAGCCTTTAAGATTCTCTCTTTGTTCTGAACGTTTGCCATCATAATTATGATTTGTCTTGGTGTGGGTCTTTTCGGGTTCATTTATTTGTGACTCTCTGTGCTTGTTTGATTTTGTTCTTCCCATATCAGGGAAGTTTTCTGACATTATTTCTTCAAGTAGGTTTTCTAACCCTTGTTCCACTTCCTGTCATTCTGGCACCCTTATTATTTGTATGTTACTTCATTTCATGTTGTCCCAAATCTCCCTTAGGCTCTCCTCCTGTCTTTTAATGTTTTTCTCCATGGCAGATCAGTTGGGCGTGTTTTGCTTCCCTGTCTTATAATTCGCTAATTTTGTCCTCTGCTTCTCTTAGTCAACTGTTGAAACTTTCCATGATGTTTTTTTTTCCTTTTTAATTGCAGCGATATCACTCTTTAGTTCTTGGTTCTTACATAAGTTATTGATTTTTTTTCATCTATCCGGTTTATGAACTGTATGACCCTTATGCTGAATTCTTTTTCTGACATATCGCATGCCTCCGTTTCACTTAGCTGCTTTTCTGGTGATTCCAATTTTCTTTTCTTTGAGGGTTTCTTTGTCTCCCCATTTTTGCTCTCACTGAAGGATCTAGGTGTCAAATCGTGCAGAGGCTGCTCCTTAGGTGGTGGCAGCTCCTTGGGTGGTTGTGGCAGTGGCTGCTCCTCAGTTGTCAGTGGTTCCTCTGGTGGGTACTGCCATGTTTTAATGCCCTGTGGGATCTGGCTTAGGAACCCACTCTTCTGTGTCTGCCAATTCTTGGCTTCCTGTTACATACTTAGGTTCTAACCACTGTCCAGCACTGTTTTTTGGCTTTTAGCACCTGCTTGAAACTCTACTATTCACAGTTCCATTGCTTGTATCTGTCTCCACATGCCTTGGCTGAAAATAGGAAGGGCCAATCTGCCCTCTTTGACTGTCCACCAGCTTTCAATCTTAATCACTCAAGGGTCTGTTTTTTGACAGGACTTTAGGTGGGGTTGGTGTTGTTTCGCTTTCAGGGTATATGAGGGTGTTTTTTCCTGCCCCAGAGCTACTCCACCATGAGTGGTACAAATTATTACTCTGCCTTTGGCTGGACAGAGGTCCTTGCATGGAGACCAGTGGGGTCAGCTGGGGACCCTGGAGTTTTTATCAGTCTGATTCCTAGAATAGTGGGGTGGATGGCCCCTCCTCAGGCCAGTCACTGAGGCTCCTAGAGACTGTTCAGACCCATAAGCTTGGCCTCTGCCTTTGTTTCCTCAGTAAAAGCTCATAATGCAGGTGTGGCAGATGACTCACCTGGGCGGGGTTTCCTTTACCTTCCCTCTGGGTGCCTGGGGGAAGCTCCTCCCAGGGAGAGTGACTCTTTGGTTTGGAAGTGTATGAATGACCCAAGGCAGGCCTTCTGGCTTTTTATGGTCTCCCTGCCCTGCTTCCCTTCCCCACCCATCCTCAGGCACCTCACATCCACGCCTCCCTCCCTGTGCCAATGCCTGGGTGTGTAGTTACAAATGAAAGCTCCTGTGCTCTGAATTTATCGATTTAAAAAAAAATGGAAAGGGAATGGAAACTGCACTTCTCTTCTCCACTGGCTCCGGTCTGCAGGCTCTAGACCAGTGGTTCTCAACCTTGGCTGCACATTAGAATCACCTGGGAATCTTTTTAAAATCCTGATTTCTGGGCCTCATCCTCCGGAAATTCTGTTTCTTGTTATGGGGTGAGGCCACAACATTAGTAACAAAGAAACAGGATTTCCGGAGGATGAGGCCCAGAAATCAGGATTTTAAAAAGATTCCCAGGTGATTCTAATGTGCAGCCAAGGTTGAGAACTACTGCTCTAGACTCTGCTTCTGCCAGCTGTCCTGCTGCCTTTCACAGCTGCTTAGATGATACAGGTGCTGTGGGTAGCACTGCTGTGGGTTACATTGCTGTGGGTTGTGATGCTACAGGTCCAGAGGCACTGCTGCCTCCACTGCCACTGCCCCAGGTTGATGTGGCTGCTCCCGTAACAGTTCTTTCCATAGCTCAGCACCTTCCTCTCCAGGGAACCCGCTTCTCGAGATCTCGCCCTCCTTACCAGTCTCCAGGTGCCTTCCATTCTTCCTTGTTATAAGTAACCTCCTCCACTGGAGCCCAGTTGGAAATTCCAGGTGAGTGTTCTACAATTCACTTGTATTTCTAGCATGGCCTTGACACGAGGTGCCCGACAGCCCTTCCTATTCAGCCACCATTGTCTCCTCCTCCTGAAAAAAGCTGTATTAATTATTTTTTATTGAATGCCATAACCATTTCAATTTTAAAAACTCAACTCTAAATATGAATATATGATCATATTATTTTTCCTATTCTTCAATATGTGTCTGGATATTTTAAAAATTATATATTTATTTATAGGATTCTTCCCAAATATAATACCTGATAACACAAACATAAGGGAAAAAAGGTAAAAATATAGAAATAAAACTTAGTCAAATAAGACACCGAATAAAACAAGCTTTGTTTCCTTCTCTTTGACTTTACTTTATACTTGTAATTTCTTTTTGTATACAACTCTGCTTCCCCAACTGGAAAATTGTAGAATCAGAAGCGAATGTTTAAAGTTCCTTGTGATGGACTCAGGGGGTTGCTCAGAGCACATTAAGTCTCGAACTTTCTGGACAAATCACCACTGTGAAGACATTTTTGAGTAGAGTTGAGCAGCTCATCAAATTCCCTTCCAATTGTATTCATTTGGATTGCAGATATGTGCACTTTGTTCAGCAAGGCTAATCTTGAGAGTCTACTACTCAAACTGAACCAGTATTTACTCACAGAATTACTGAACAAACTCTACTTTTGAATACAAACTTATCTGATTGACTTTAGGGAATAAATATGATACATCAAGAAGAAGTTCACTATTGCACTGTATGCTGCCAAGACATAATACTACGCAATCTGCAAAAGAAGAGTGAGAAACTAGCTGTAAGAATTAGAACTTTGTATTTTAAAACTATGTACTGCTGACCATTTATTTAGGGTCTAACTGAGTCCTATCATGAGAAGTAAGCTCTTTAGCATTTCTGTTCTTAGTATGCACATGGATATTGTTAAATCCTCCCCAGATTCACACCACCTGATCAGACTTGACACCTGTGCCTAGCTTCCCATTGGTGCCAATACATCTTCATGTGAAAAGCTTGTCATGAACTAGGTGTGTAATTCCATTGCCTTCACAATTTTTATCACTAAATGAAGGTGTAACTTATTTCATGATAAATCTCAAATTTGTTTATCTTCCTCTACCCATTATCATTGAAATACCATTTCTTAACACTGTCTCTATGCCCAGTATCCCTCTCCCCAATCTATTCTTCATAAGGTCAGATTGATTGCTATTCATTTATCATTGTCTTCTTCATAATCATCATTCACATTGAACGTCCGCTCTATGCTAATTCTATTGTAGGCACTTCAAATGTAAGATTTCACCACACTAGTCAAGAGTGACAGACACTATTACTACATTTACAGATTGTTAAATGAAGGCTCAGAGTGGGATGTCACTTCCCCAAGATCACACAACTGAAAGGATGCAGAACCAAACTGATACACAAATCAATTTGACTCCAAAGTTCCATTCTTACCCATGATACTGAGAATAGCACATTGAAATAGAATAAAAAGAAGGTTTCCTTTAGAGAAGCTTCTATGCTTCAATATAACCATGATATCTGTCTATCATTCAAAATTGATTCAGGTAACTTTTCTTAATTCCCATGTAGGGGAACATTTATTGATATATTTATACTAGAGGCCAGTACATGAAATTCTTGCCTGCACCCTCTCCCAGTCCTGGACCCCTCAGGGAATGTCCACCTACCAGCCGGCAGTTAGACATCCCTCTTGCAATCCAGGATCCCTCACTCCTTACCACTCATCTGCTTGCTCCTTACTACTCCACTCGCTGCTACATAGCACTGCTGCAGAGGCAGGAGAGGCTCCCACCACCTCTGTTACGCTTGCCAGCCATGAGCCCAGCTCTGCCTGAGCAGCTGCTCCCCCTGTGAGAGCACACTGACCACCAGGGGGCAGCTCCTATGTTGAGCGTCTGCCCCTGGTGGTCAGTTCGCATCATAGCCACTGGTCATCCCAGTAGTTCCCCGCTAACGGTCGCTTAGGCTTTTATTATATAGATTAGTCACAAAGGATAAGTTGAGAAGCCATAAGCAGATGCTTTAGGTTAGTCAATATACTTTACTTACATACAAATAATACAGTGACATATCTGTTGTATGATCTTTCATTATGTTAGTCCATCTGGCACATGGTCTGAGCACAATAAATCTGACCTAATTAAAATAAAAATGACTATTGGTGAATTTCTTAACCAGGATTATAAAAGCTAGATTATAAAACCAGAAATATATATATATATATATATATATATATATATATATATATATATAATCTCAATTAAACTCTGGTGTCCCTTTTACATACCACATTAATCAAAATAAATATATAATCACATGATAATGTAAAATTTCAGAGAATTTTTGTTGTTATTGTAAATCCTCACCCGAGGATATTTTTTCCATTGATTTTAAGAGAGAATGCAAGGGAGGGAGAGAGACAGAGAGAGAAACATAGATGTGAAAGAGATACATCAACTACTTGCCTCCCACATATGCCCTGAGCAGCCCAGGGATTGAGCCTGCAACCAAGGCACATGCCCTGGACTGGAATCTAACTCAGGACCCTTTGGTCCAAAGGCTGACTCTCTACCCACTGAGCAAAACTGTCCAGGGCTGAGAATTCTTTATAATTTTTCTGAAATTGCGTAACATTTTGTTTTGGGCACAAGTCAGGAAATTTTCTGTTCCTAGTACATTTCAATTTCCAAATGCACAAATATAAGAAAAGTAATACACTGCATATTAAAATGATGATTTCCTCAGCTAGCAATTTCAAACTCAATGCTTTTTGGAACACAGCAGGGAAAGATGCTCCATGAAGAAAGAATTGTGTGTTCAATCATATTTTAGAAATCCTGTATAAAATATCCCTATCTGGAAGATACACAGTAAATGTAAGTATATTATAGACTTTTGAGAACTCTATGAAACTTGTTTAATTTTTTAAACCATGGTTTCTATAACATATTTAAACAATATTTTGTAGTTACTGTGGAATTTTATTCTTCTCTTATGCCTTTAACATCCTATGATACATTTTAGGAAGTTATTATTCTATGTGTTTCCATAAAGTTGAATGCCCTCTCCAAATGTGTGTCATTGTGAATATATAAATATATAGTAGAACAGGATGTGTTTAGTCATCTCAAAAAGAGAAGTATTTTAGCTTAAAAGCTCTTCCCCATTTTAAAATGTATTTTTTCTATAATTTCCTTATAGCTTTATCTGTTATATTGTAGCTACAATATCTCAGGCTGAAGTGTCAGCCTAAAATCACAGGAATCTTGGTTCTGAACTGTTTATTTTTATCAAATCGGAGTTTTCCTATATAATTTTACTGTTACAATTAAACCAAAAAAATGTTTGTTGCTGTTTGTAATATGTTTGCAATTACTGTAATTTGAAACCATTAATCAGTTTACCCTACCTTAGCTATATAATCTTATTTTCCATTGATCTCCAATAAATGTATGCCAGATTTTATTGGTGTAAAGTAATTAAAAAGCACCACCCCCAAATAATTTTTTCTGTAACAAAAATATAGTAATCTTACAATGGAAGATTCAAGACACACATATTTATATGCAATAAGGATATACCTCGACCTCAAACTCCAGTTACAAAGTAACAAACCTCTCCAATAGTAATGCAATATTTTCTTTATATCTAGATCTGCAGAGCATACAGAATATAGAATTGGAGCCAGGCCAGAGTGGTTCAGGGATTGAGATTCAACCTATGAACCAGGAGGTCACGGTTTAATTCTTGGTCAGGGCACATGCCCGGGTTGTGGGCTCAATCCCCAGTAAGGGTTGTATAGGAGGCAACTGATCAATGATTCTCTCTCATCATTAATCTTTCTATTTCTCTCCCCCCCTCCATTCCTCTCTCAAATCAATAAAAAATAGTAAAAATTAAGAAAAAAAATATAGAATTGGAGATGCAGAGCTATACCACATTAAATCATAATAGAGAATGGTCTCAAGTTCACAAATAAAAGATATGTTTCTCTCTTCAACTCCAGGTTTGACTGTAGGTAAAGTCTGGAATTAAATGTTCCTTTTTTTCCTGCTTTAACAGAAGACATAGTTTCCTGCTTTAACAGAAGACATAGTGTTGAACAAACAAAGCAATAAAATTAGAAACTAGAATTGAAGTCTTCAAGGAATAACATTAGAAATTTAAACTGGCTAAGGATTTTTTTATTTTATTAATTCATTGTAAGTTTAAATGCCAATGTTATCTAGTATCTAAAATGTATCTATATATATTTAAAAAACACACTAATATGCAAAGTGTCCCTTTGGGAGTTCAACTGGGAGACCGGGAGTTCAATAGCTCGCTATGACGTGCGCTGACCACTAGGGGGTGGCGCTGACCACCAGGAGACAGCACAGAATGAAGGGAGGCTCCAGTCAGCAGCTGGAAAACCCCAATTGGCCTTGATCACCGGGCAGGCCTAGGGACTCTACCTGTGCACAGATTTTGTGCACCAGGCCTCTAGTATAATTATATTTTCACAGTGTGATTCAGTAATTTTTACTATATAGTTTTGTCATCTGTATTAGTGGGAGTTCTTCAGAGAAACAGAACCAGTAAGACATTTATTATAGAGCATTGGTTCACGTAATTATGGTGGTTGTAAAGTCCCAAGAACCTCAATTGGCAAGCTGGGCACCCAGGGGAGCTGGTGGTGCAGTTCCATCTGAGTCTAAAGGCTGAGAGCTAAGTGAACTGATAACATAAGTTTCAGTCCAAAATCAGCAACTGGAGACCCAGGAACTGATGTTTCAGTCTGTGTCCAGAGACCAGAAAGCACCACTGCTCCAGCTCCGTCAGTCAGACAGAGGAGTTCCCTCTTACTCAGCCCTTCTGTTCTATCCTGGTCTCTACCCACATGGGCACCACCCACATTAAAGAAGGCGATCTGCTGTCTACATCTACTGAGTCAAATGTTAATCTCATCCCCGAGCACTCTCGCAGATACAGCCAGAGCAATGTTTGAGCAAGTACCGAGGTACCCTGTGGCCCAAGTGGACACATAAAATAATCCATAATATTACATTGATAGAGTACAGAGAAAAAATACTTCTCCAAATGTTATTATAGACAGACTAGTGCCCCAGTGCACGGATTCATGCACATTGAAAGGAAATTAATTAGAAGGTGGCCAGTGGGGTGGGACTGGGTGAGATGGGACACACCTCATTGTGGTCCCTCCCTGACTGGCCGCACCTGGGGCGGTCCTGGGGCTCGAAGGGCGTCTGCAGAGTGAGTGCGGTGCCTCCAGCAGGTGGGGTCCCTCAGCCTGAACTGTGGGGATCAGGCCAAAACCGGCTCTCTGACATCCCCCGAGGGGTCCCGAATTGCGAGAGGACGGTTCTCAGGTGACGCACCCCGGAATCAGGCTCCCTCCTCTCTGGCCCCCGGGTGTGTCACCCGAGAACCTCTGCTACCAAGTCACTGCAGCTCAGCAGTTCCTGCATTGAGCGTCTGCCCCCTGGTGATCAGTGCACTTCATAGCTACTGGTCGGAGTGTCTGCCCCCTGGTGGTCATTGTGCATCATAGCTACCAGTTGGATAGTTGCCTTGCCTTTTGTATATATAGGTACCTGGGTCCTGCACTCCTGATTAGAGAAGGTAGGATTCTGTGCAACAGAAGGTGACACTAGGTAAACAACATTTTGCAGAATGCCACAAGTGTCATTAAATGATCCCAAGGGAAAGTAAATACAACAGGAGGTAGAGCAAAGGTGAGGATTCCATCCTTCTCCACTTGATATGCTTTTCTTTTAGAAAGGAGCCTGGATACAGTGCTTCCTTAGCATATGCTTATGAAAAAATGAAAGTGCCAATTGTTAAGTGAATGAATAAAACATTGTAAAATCAAATGAGTGAATGTTTGCAGAAGTCCTGATCATTTGGCTACACATCTATTCCTTCTTCAGTATAATATTTTGCCTTCCTCTGTTTTGTGTTGAGCTATGGTTTGGATTCAGTGGCTTCAGTTACCATAATGAGGTGATGAATATTCATTCCTCTCAACATTTTCATTGTAAATTTGATGACATTACATATATACTTGGACTTGATGCCACATTACTAGTTTTAATAATGAGGACTTTGTTAGTGCAAGGAAATTATTCACTAGCTGAGGTAGATTTCAAGTTGATATGTTAGTTAATATTCATATTAAAATTATGAATAATATTAAGTTAACTTTTTCTCTTTTTAAATTATTTTTAAAATTTATTGATTTGTGAGAGAGAGAGAGAGAGAGAGAGAGAGAGAGAGAGAAAGAGAGAGAGAGAGAGAGAGAGAGAGAGAGAGAGAGATCAATTTGTTGTTCCGCTTACTCATGCATTCATTGGTTGCCTCTAGTATGTGCCCTGACTAGGGACAAACAGAAACCGCAATGCATCGGGAGCATGCTCCATTCAACTGAGCTACCTGCCCAGGGCCGCTGCTCACCATTTTTCCTTGAAGTGTTACTAGCAGTTTACTTCCTTTGAATCTTGATTTGATAAAATGGTAGAGTCATTTGACAGATTAAATGAATGTTTACCACAATGTAATCGTCAAAATAATTACCAAAAATTTGTCCCTGATACATTTCTTCTCAAATGTCCATGAGGACATTTTTAGCTGCCTGGTTCATATCATTTTTGCTTTTCCCAGTGGTTTATGTCTTTTAAAATATCTGTATCACTAATTTCATAGTTCACATTTGTAACTGTGTTGCTAGTTATATTAATTTCTGTTTTCATTTTGTTAAAGAAGAAAATCATATTTTAAGATCTCCTTTACATTTACATGCATTGAGCAAGCAGTGCATTTAATAGCATTCATCATATTATAGCACTTAGAAGGCAGCAAGCTCTGTCCTAGACTCCATGAATATGATGGTTAAAGTCAAAGTCTAACACAAACAATCTCGTACATTATCATTTTCAACTCATTTGATTGTAGTAATGGAAAAGTTGATCAAAAAATATTTCATATGTTCCTTTGGGGGGGAGGAAGTATTCCCGTGGGGAAATAAATCATATCCACACTAGAAGTTTTCCTCAAAATAGGATCTTATCTCATTACATCTGAAGTGACAGCTTGTCACATATTGCAAATCTGAGTCACGTATAAGAAGGGAAATATTAATATTGTGTGTGTATAAGTGCAGAGCCAATTAGCTGGAAAGCTACATGCATTTCAACTTTCCCAGCAGTGTGGGGACCAAGGAGCACACATTCTGGTGAGGAAGGATGACTTGCAGCTATGATCTCACTGGAGAGAAGGAAGTGAAATTACAACTATTAAATTCAGCATTTAGATGGGGAAGGAACACCTTCCATAGTCAGTAATATCTAAGCGGAAGGGGTCTAGGTTTCTCTTATAGCTCATCTTCCGGGGAAGTGTCCACTGACAGATAAATGAGTAAAAAAGATGTGATATATATGAATACTGCTCAGCCATAAAAGAAAATACTGTCATTTGCAACAACATGGAGGGATCATTAGAGTACTATGCTAAGTGAAATAAGTTACCCAGAAAAGCACAAAATCCATATGATTTCACTCATATGTGAAATATAAAATAAAAAAGTAACAAAAGTAATAACACAAGCAACACTAACTCATAGATACTGACAACAGAATGGTGGCTACTGTAGGGTTAGGAGATGAGAAGGGTGAAATGGGTAAAGAGTTCAAATGTATGGTAATGAAAAGGAAACTAGACTTTTGGTGGTATACACACAATAGAATGTACAGATATCAAATTATATTGTACACATGAAATTTATATAATGTTACTATGCAATGTTACCTCAATAAATTTAATAAAAACAAAAAAAAATGTATCACAGTATGTACATTTCTCAAATTTTGTTTACAAATATTACCAGATGATTCAGCAATTCCATTTCTGGGTATGTACCAACAAAATAAAACAAATTCAAATAGATATTTTTTCATTCCATACTTATAACAGCATTACTTACTATAGCCAGAATGTGTAAACAACCCCAGTGTTCACTGACAGGTGAATGGATAAACAAAACATGGTCCCTACAGGTCTGCACTTAGGCTCCCACCGCTGCTCACCCTGATTCTCCGCAGCCTCTGCCTCACCTGCAGCCTCTCCAAAGCCACCTTTGTCTCCTCCTCTCTGTATTAATTTGTAACTGTCATGATAGCTTTAGAGTGGCATTAACCTTTTTTTTGGTGAATGATTAAAATGCTTGCAAACCACATTTAAAAGTAAAACCAGAAATGTTGCCTTTTTATTTTGTAGCCACATACTAATTTTGAAGAAAAATAGTACTATTTTTTTGAGTCCCTCATTTATACCTTCCCATGTATTTTTTCTTTTTCAAAAATTCAATCTGGCCATTTATTTAAAAAAACATAATCCAGATATTAAAATAATAAAACTCTAGGATTGAAGCTGTAAGTAAAGTCAATCCTATCACTTTAGAAAGAGAGAATATTAATTGAATAATTTATATTCTTCTGTGTTTGCCTAAAATAAAATAGTGCCTTTAATTTGCAGGTACTTTATATATATATTTGAAATTCAATATTTATCACATTGGAATGAAGTATAAAAAATAAATAAATACAAATCAACTATTATTTTTCCCTCAAGATTTATAATTGTATGTTTTTATTTGTAATGTATATTCAATATAATACCCCTACTCCTATATAATAAAAGGCTAATATGCAAATCAACTGAACGATGGAACGACTGGTCACTATGATGTGCACTGACCACCAGGGGGCAGATGCTCAATGCAGGTCTGCCCCCTGGTGGTCAGTGTGCTCCCACTGGGGGAGCTCCACTCAGCCAGAAGCCTGCTGGCGAGTACAGCGGTGGTGGCGGGAGCCTCTCCAGCCTCTGCTGCAGCCCTACGGATGTCTGATTGCCGACTTAGGCCTGCTCCCATCCCCAGAGGGCGAGAAGGCACAGGCCGGGCTGGGGCCTATTCCCCACCACCCCCAAGTGCAAGAATCTTGTTCACCAAGCCTCTAGTAAAAAATAAATGTAAATTGTTTCTCAATTTGCTAATTCTACATAAAGGTTTAATGCCACAAATAAAAACAATCACTTCCTCTCCAAATAGCATATGATGCAATTAAATAAAATTAACAAGCCAGAATGAAAATTGTAAAATAATATGTATCTTCATAAGATTTTAAATAATGTTTAGTGTGGTATGTTATTTTGTAATATACTTAATTTGTTGTTTTCTGTCTGTTTCTTACAAATATTTCATCATTCTGTTACTTAATTACAGTTTGCTTAGTGTTTTCTAAACACATGCATTAATTTTCTGTGAGCAGGAACATAGTGCCTATTATTGAAAATGGCTGAGCATTCTCTACCATATTGCAGCATCTACAACTTGAAAAAAATTGGAATGTAAAAGGAAGATAGTTAATTCATCTTTACTGACCCATGTGTGACCTAGTTTGAATATGACAGTCCTCACCAAGTTTTGTGTTCTACTAATTGGTGTTCTTGAAAGTCAGCATGTTGTAGTTCCAGGGAGCACACTTGTTATAAAGGGAAAGTAATATTTTGTCTCTATTAGCCAGACAGCCTTTGTCATAAGTAATCAATTCTGCCATTGTCACATGAGAGCAATCACATGCAATATGTAAATCAATAGGTATGGCTATCCTCCAATGAAACTTTATTTATGCAAATTTAAGTTTGATTTTGTATAATTTTCATGTATCATAAAATGTTATTCTCTTGATATTCTTTCAACTATTAAAACTATTTTTAGTAAAAAATACACTAGAATTCATGATAATGTTTAGAATTATGATAAATGACAGTGATAAGATTTTTTGCTAGAATAGGATCATTATCTCATTTATCAATTAGGGTCCTCTTTATAAGCAATGTTATCAAAGAGTTTAGGACACAAAAGCCATGAATACTTTCATAATATTCATTGGGCCTTATAACTGCATTAAAATGAATGTCCATCAGACATCCTGTGATCATAGAAAAAGATAAAATATCTCTGCCTCCCCATCTGTTTCCTATATTGAAGAGATATAACAGCTTTCTCATAAATCATATGTGTATATTATATAAAAGTATATTATATGTTACACATATGCAGTTTTAATTCTTGCATATGTAAGGCACTTATTTTTATATTATATAGCACACTTACTTTATATTTGTGAGATATAAATATATTTGTGAGGTATAGATATATACTAATCTCTCTATTGAGAGAAGGAGAGAGAACAGTGAGCAAGTTCTTGACACATGAATACTCAATGATAGACAAAATGAGTGCTGCTGGTGGTGTGGTGAATGTTTATTACTATTTTGTATGCCATCACCTTTTCTCCATCTCTATTTTCTTATGATTTGCACCATCTATATTGCTTATGTGAAGAGGTAAACATTTCTGTGTTAAATTTGCTAAATTTGTAAATTTTTATGCTTATTTTCAAGCCCTCACAAGATCCAGAAGAGAATATTATACCATATGACTTGTGAGAGAAAATAATTAACGACCCTGAAAATTGCATAATTCCTCATTCAAATCTAAATTGATTGATTTTAGTGTGGATCATCCTAGCTTATCTCACTAGTAACTTGTATTGACAGATTTAGGAGCAATCCAGCCTATGGTACACTATTGTATTAGATCTTTCAAAGTATTTTATAGCACATGGAACAATCTATTTGGCCTGCAATAGGACCGCAAACCAAACCGCCAAGCATCAGCTCTTTAGAATCAGTTTAAAGCAAAAATGCTTTCAAATGTGTTAGGTAAAGGCAATAAGTTTTGATGGATATAAAGTACCAGTAATGCAATGGACATTCTTATAAAGATAATTTGTATAAAGAGAACACCAAACACTACAAAAGCAATTTGAAAACATTTTCATGCCAAGAAAGATATCAAAGCATCATTATTTTGATATTTTGCATCCTGTATAATATAGAGCTAATATGCTAATTAGAACGAACATCAGAACAACCTTCCAGACAAAGCTGAGGCTGCGAGGGGCTGCGAGGGGCTGCGAGGGGCTGCGAGGGGCTGTGAGGGCCAAGCCCCTGGCACGAATTTCGTGCATTGGGACTCTAGTTGTGATAATAAAATATTCAAATAAAATTTTAAAAGTTTCTAAGTGTTGCCGAACCAAAGAGGACTTTTATCATTATTCTCTTTGTGAGCACAATTAAATGAAAATTGTGGGATTACATTATTCTTCTGAAAAAATAAGAGAAAAATATAACCTTAAAAAAAAGAAAAACTATTTTTTTCAAACCATACTGGACAAAGTAAATGAATAATAAATAAATGGGAGCAATTACTCATAAAGCAAATAGAAGGGTAAAAAACAAAAGTAGTAAAATTATTAAAAAATACAAGTTAAGTACATAAAATAGTTTCACTTTCTCTCTCTCCCTCTCTCTCTTTCTCTCTCTATTTCATGGCTTACATTCAAGTATTTATTGATTTGGAGTTTATGTTTGTGTATGGTGTAAATAGGTGGTTTATTTTCATCTTTTTGCATAAGTCTGTCCAGTTTCCCAGCACTGGTTGTTGAAGAGACAATCTTTACTCCATTGTATGTTCTTGCCTCCTTTGTCAAATGTTAACTGAGCATAATGGGTTGGGTCAATTTCTGTGGTCTCGGTACTGTTCCGTTGGTCTGTATGCCTGTTCTTGTGCCAGTACCAGGCTGTTTTGATTATAATGGCCTTACAGCATCATTTTATATCAGGTATTGTGATCCCTTTAATTTTGTTCCTTTTTCTCAAGATTGCTGCAGCTATTGGGGATCTTTTATAGTTCCATATAAATTTTTGGAATATTTGTTCTAGTTCTGTGAAGCATGTCATTGGTATATTAATAGGACTTGTGTTGATTCTATGGATTGCTTTGGGTTGTATGAACACTTAAATTATGTTAATTCTTCCAATCTATGAACACAGTATACACTTCCATTTCTTTGTACCTTCCTCTGTTTCTTTTTTCAATGACCTACAGTTTTTCAACTATAGGTCTTTTGCCTCCTTGGTTAAGTTTATTCCTAGGTATGTTATTTTTTGTGTTGTTGCAATGGTAAATGCAATATTTTTGGTTTCTCTTTCAGAGTGTTTATTATTGGTGTATAAAAAATGCCATCAATTTGTGGATATTGTTTTTAAATCCTGCTACCCTGCTAAATTAATTTATTAAGTCTAGTAGTTTCCTGGTGGAGTCTTTAGAATTGTCTATGTACAATATCATGTCATCTGCAAATAATGAGGGTTTGATTTTCTCCTTTCATATTTGGATGCCTTTTATTTCTTCTTCATGTCTGATCACTGTAACTAGGACTTCCAGTGCTATGTTGAATAAGAGTGGTGAAAGTGGGCATCCTTGTCTTGTTTCTATTCTTAAGGAAAACACTTTTAGTTTTTGTCCATTTAGTATTATGTTGGCTGTAGGTTTGTCATATATGGCTTTATTATGTCCAGGTATGATCCCATTATTCCCACTTTGCTGAGAGTTTTTATCAAATATGGGGGTTGGATTTTGTTGAATGCTTTGTCTGCATCTATTGATATGATCATGTGATTTTTTTATCTTTCATTTTATTTATGTGATGTATCATGTTTGTTGATTTGTGAATTTTGTACAACCTTGCATCTCTGGAATAAATCCCACTTAATCATCATGTATGATCTTTTTAATATATTGCTAGATCTGATTTCCTACTATTTTGTTGAGGATTTTAGAATATGTGTTCATCAAAGTTATTGGTCTGTAATTTTCTTTCTTTGTGGTGGCTTTATCTGGTTCTGGGATTAGGATAATGCTGGCTTTGCATAAAGAGCTTGGAAGTGTTCCTTCCTCTTGAATTTTTTAGAATAGTTTGAGGAGGATAGGTGTTCGTTCTTCTTTGAATGTTTGGTAAAATTCTCTTGTAAATCCACCAAGCCTAGGACTTTTGTTTGCTGAGAATTTTTAAATTACTGCAATATCATCAGTTGTTATTGGCCTATTCAGATTTTCTTATTCTTCCTGATTGAGTTTTGACAGATTGTATGTTAGTAGACATTCGTCCATTTTGTCCAGATTGCCCAGTTTGTTGGCATATAGTTATTCATTATATTTCTGTGATGTCCATTGTTATAGCACCTCTTTCATTTCTGATTTTCTTTATTTGGGTCATCTCTCTTTGTTTCTTGATGAATCTGGCTAAGGATTCATCAATCTTCTTTGTTTTCAAAGAACCAGCTCTTAGATTCATTGATATTCTGTACAGTATTTTTAGCCTCTATGACCTTCATTTTCACTCAGATTTTTATTATTTCATTCCTTTTATTTCCTCCAGCCTTTTGTTGCTGTTCTCTTTCTATTTCATTTAGTTGTAGGGTTCAATAGTTTATTATTAATTTTTCTTGTTTTTGCGGTAGGCTTGTAATGCTATAGGACTGCTTTCATTGTATCCCATAGGTTTTGGGTGGTCGTTGATTATTTTCATTTGTTTCCAGAAAGCTTTTTATTTTGTGCTTGATCTCATTGGTAACACATTCATTGTATAACAACATCATATTTAACCTCCATGT
This sequence comes from Myotis lucifugus, assembly GCF_000147115.1. NCBI lineage: Eukaryota > Metazoa > Chordata > Mammalia > Chiroptera > Vespertilionidae > Myotis > Myotis lucifugus. Next base: position 54,718 of record NW_005871484.1, read on the forward strand.
ATTTGACTTCTTTTTTTTTTAATTGTAGTTGATTTCTAATGTCATGCCATCCTGATTTGAGAAGATGCTTGGTATTATATCTATCTTCTTGAATTTATATAGCCTTGTTTTGTCCAGATAAATAGTGTGGTACATCTATACAATGAAATACTAGTCAACAATAAGGAGAAACAAACTATTGATACACAGGTCAACTTGTATGTTTCGTTTTCTATGAAGTTTCCATTGAGGGAAGCTTGTATCTCTCTATATTATTTATTACAAGTGCATGGAAATCTGTAATTATCCCATCAAAAAATTCAGTTTAAATTGTGTATGTTCCAGAAATAATAAACACTGCTGTGCTTGCATATTTAATAGATTTACAACTGATATCAACTTAAAACATTGTAGGGGAAAATACATTGTAGCAACAAGAACAACAACAAAAATATCTGTGGCCAGTATTTAAAAACAGATAATTACAAAACACCTACTAAAATATATATACCTAATCGCTCAATTGAATAATAAAAATGATCACTTACAATGGTTAAACATTTTCTTTGTTATTTTTTATCACAACAATAAATTGGGGTAAGCTTACAAAAATTAAACACTAATAACATAGCTTTGCCAAGATAAAAACTACATAGTTTATTGTGTTAAAAAATTTAGTGTTAAAAACAATGATCTTCTATAACTGCACAATAGCTATCATTTCAAGTAGATTCCCTTTAGTATAAAATTTTGTTTCCAGAAATAATTTTGATTTAATATACATATTTCCACATCTCAACTATCTCCTGACGATAATTTAAACACAAGTTTTCATCTCTCCATAGAAACAATTAATTATATCCTCAACTTTCAATACCAATGTCCATATATGATTATCTTTATTTTTCAACAAATGATTATTATAAGACAACTAGAGGCCCAGTGCATGAAATTTGTGCAAGGGTGGGGTCCCTTAGCCCGACCTTCACCCTCTCCAATCTGGGACCCCTCGGACATCCCTCTTCCAATCTGGGACTGCTGGCTCCTAACTGCTCACCTGCCTGCCTGCCTGATCGCTCCTAACCACCTCTCCCTGTCGGCCTGGTTGCCCCTAACCGCTTGCTCCCCCACTGGCCTGGTCGCCACTAACCACTTGCTCTTCCACCAGCCTGATTGCCCCTAACTGCTTGCTCCCCTGCTGGCTTGATCACCGCTCACTGCTCCCCTGCAGGTCTGATGGCCCCTAACCGCCTCTGCCTCAGCCCCCACCACAGCGGCTTTGTCAGGAAGGACATCCAGTCAAATTAGCATATTGCCCTTTTATTAGTATAGATGTTAAGATAACCATTCAATAGAATGTAATTATATGCAAGTGAACAACTTGAAATATTTTGTTGAATCTACTTCATGCAGAAAGCTGGAAGCTTGGATCATATGTAATTCTGCTCTCTCTCTCTTCCTCTCTCTCTTTTTCTCTCTCTCATCCCTCACCACCCCCTTCCACCACATCCAGTTATCACCACTCAAGGAAACTTACTGGACCACAGGGACATAGCTGCCTTCCACTTCCTTTTTATCCTCTTTGCATTCCATTTTGCTTTTTCTGATCCTGTACATCACAGGTGGCAGCCAGTATGGACTAGTGCCCAGAAAGGAAATACACTTCTGAATTATGGATAAAGGACAGCAGTGAGAGTACCAAGGTTTGGCAATAGCAAGGAGAGCTGAATCTGTCAGGGAGAAAACATGGTCACTTGGTACGCCTTCCATCCAGGCAACCTGTAGGATCTTTTCACCTGATATCAATTTAATAGGGGGGATATTAAGATAACTTGCTCTGTGTTTTTGTGTTCATTTTTTTCCATCATGGTTCATACAGAGGTTTTATTAGGTAGTTAAACCCAAATTAATAAATGTTTATAAAAATCAATAGGTGATTTAGAAATATTAGAATGATTTAATAAAAAATAGCACTACAGCCTAGCCAGTTGCCTCAGTGGTTGAGTGTTGACCTATAAACCAAGAGGTCACAGTTTGATTCCCGATCAGGTCAGGTTCTATACCCAGTGGCAACTGTGCAAGAGGTAGCCAATCAATGTTCTTTCTCATTATTGATGCTTCTATTTCTCTCTTCTTTTTCCTTTCTTTCTGAAATCAATTAAAAAATATATATTTTAAAAATGGCAATACAATTTACATACCTTGGTAAACACTTAAATTTTATAGTATTTGGTTTAATAATAGAAAAACACGATAGAAGTTTTAAATAGGTTTTATCTTATTAATAGATCTTATTTTATTAGATAGATGTTAATTTATTTTTTTATTTTACCCATGTAATTGTTAAATATTTCAATGTCATCTCTGGATATTTATTTGTTTGTTTATTTATTTATTTATTTTTAGTGTTGAAACATTGACATAATAGTTGGAATTCAGAAGCTAATTAAAAAATACTTGCTTATCAACATCTACCATGATTTTCTTTTTTATTTTTAAATCTTTATTGTTGAAAGTATTACATAATTTCCCTTTTTTTCCCATTGATGTTTTCTGGCTTGTCCCCACCCCCTGCCCCAGGCTTTGACCATATATTATCTGTGTCAAGGTGTTATGCATATATGTACATACAAGGTTTTGATTGATCACTTCCCTCATCCAACCTCCCTTGCCTTCCCTCTGACATACATAGTCTGTTCCATGCTGTCTCTGGATCTATTTTGTACATTATTTTATTCATCAGATTCCACATATGAGTGAGGTCATGTAATACTTGTCTTTCTATGACTGGCTTATTTCATTTAGTATGATACTCTCCAGGTCCCTCCATGCTGACTCAAAGAGTAAGAGATCCTCCTTTTTTACTGTTGCATAGTACTCCATGGTGTAAATGTACCACAGCTCACAGCTTTTTTATTCATTAATCTACTGAGCATGTGAGATGTTTCCTTTCTCTATAATAGAAATGTCAGAGATGAAAGGAAATTAGTAAAATGTATATGAAAATAATATATAAATTTATTAGTAAATAAACAATAACAAAATGATATAACAACAACAAAGACATGATATAAAAACAACAAAAACATGATATGAAAACAACAAAAACATGATATAAAAACAACAAAAACATGATATAAAAATAACAGTGACGCAAACAATGACTGATAAAGTGATTAAACTTATTCTAATATCTCCCTGTACACCATATTAAGAGTGAAAACACTTTCAGAGTGCTTGACTAATTTCCCTTGTGATGAAGTATTTACAACTTTAACGTCACATGCTCTTCGAACTGAAGAGAAAGCATCATATAACTGACCATGTCTGAAAACAGGCTCAGGTAGGAATATGCCTACTTTGTCTAGAGTTTGTCCTTGTGATTTATTAATAGTCATTGTCAATGCTGTCCTCACAGGAAACTGTCGTCAAATCAATTTAAATGGAAGGCCAGTGTCAGATGGAGACAAACCAATTCTTAGAATCAGAACAACCTCTACCTCTACAGATCCTGTTAATACTTCAGCTTCGATAATGTTAGGTTGTAATCTTTTGATAATAAATCTAGTACCATTACAAAGACCCCATTTACTATTAATATTTGTCAGTAGTATGATGATTGCACCTACTTTCAATTTTAATTTATGACACGGCATTCCCGAAGGAGTAATATTATTAAGTAATTCGATGGGAAAATTTTTCTTTTCAGCATCATTTATGGAATCATCACTAAAATATGTGTGACAATCTCCATCGAGTATATCCAAAATTTCTTCATTTAATTTTTGAATGTGCTCATTTTGTGGACAAAGAATCGCATGTTTAGATATATTTATATTATCTATAGATATACTATTTCCAAAGGTAGCTTCAATAATAGATCCATTACAAATCATTTCATAGGGTATTTCAATAATATCCATTCCTAAATGAAAACTGCTATCAAGTTTGCCATCTCCAAGTTTTACTAACCATTCGTTATAAGCAGAATCCTCTGATCTCATATTTGTTTTAAGAGACAACTTTCTGAAACATCCTCAAACATTGCAGCACTTTAAACTCATTTGTACTATGGCCGATCTGCGGTACAATACTGAGACATTGTCGAAAATCCCCTCCGAGAAGGAGAACTTCCCCACCAAATGCAACATTCAAATTCATAATTTCTCTTAGTAATCTGTCTGTGATGTTTATAGCATGACTGGATGCCATGGTGCATTCATCAATAATGAGAAGTTTGGCCTTTTTAAAGGTTTTAGCAACTTCACTCTTTATATTGAGTCTAGAAATTGCAGTTTCTTTTAATGGAATTGGTAATTTATATTGAGAATGAAAGGTTCTTCCACAGAGAAGTAAATTTGCAGCAATTCCTGTAGATGCTGTGGGTAAAACAGTACCACATGACAGCAGGCAGTGCCATGTCCCAGGCCAGGGATGCACGCAGGCAGCGTCACGTCAGCACTGGGCAGGGATGAACACAGGTAGTGTCATATTCCAGGTCAGGGACACAGGCAGGCAGCATCACTTCCCTGGGCAGGGATTCAGGCAGGCAGCTTCACCTCAACACTGGGCCAGGACGCACGCAGGCAGTGTGACATTAGTGCTGGATAGGCCTGTGTGAGCCTCTGCTGGGGGCAGAAGTCCCCGCCCCCATCCCCGCCCACCAGCTCCTGCCTGCGTGGCAGTGTGTTGACTGGTTGTGACTGGGACACTGTTAGGACCAATTAGCATATTACCTCTTTATATATATAGATTATTGATAGATACTTATTTTTTGCCATTTTAAAACTGTATGCTTAGGTTTCCCTCTCTATATATTTCTTCTTCTCATTATAGCAACCATTTAGCATTTCTGGTAGTGTTGGCTTGGTGGTGATGAACTCTCTTAGACTTTTTTTTTGTCTAGGAAGTTCTTTATTTCACCATCTCTTTTGAATGATAACCTTGCTGGATATAGTAATCTTGGTTTCAGATCCTTGCTTTCCATTACCTTGAGTACTTCATGCCATCCCCTTCTGGCCTGTAGAGTTTCTGTTGGGAAATCAGCTGACAGCCTAATGGGAACTCCTTTATAAGTAACAGATTTCCTTTCTCTTGCTTCCTTTAAGATTCTCTCATGTTCTTTAATTTTTGGCATTTTAATTATGATATGTCTGGTTGTGGGCTTGTTGTGTTCTTTTTGCTTGGGATGCTCTGTGCCTCCTGAAGTTGTGTGACTTTATCCTTCAACAGTTTAGGGAAGTTTTCTGCCATTATTTCTTCAAACACATTTTCTGTCCTTTGTTCACTTTTTTTTTCTCTTCTGGCACAGCCATTATATGAATACTAGTGGCCAGGTCATGAAATTTATGCATGGGGAGGGGGTTCCCTCAGTCCAGCCTGCACCCTCTCCAATCAGGGACTCCCTGGGGGATGTCTGACTTCTGGTTTAGGCCCGATCCCTTCGGACATATCTCTCACAATATGTGACTGCTGGCTCCTAACCACTCACCTACCTGTCTGCCTGATCACCCCTAACAGCCTCTGCCTGCCTGCCTAATCACCCTTAACTGCCTCTGACTACCTGCCTGATTGCCCTTAACCTCTCTGCCTGCCTTCCTGATCACCCCTAATCTCTCTGCCTGCCTGCCTGATCACCCCTAACTGCTTTGCTTATCTGATCGCCCTTAACTGCTTTCCCCTGCCAGCCTTACCACTCCTAACTGCCTCTGCCTGCCTGATTGCCCCCAACTGCCCTCCCCTGCCGACCAGATCTCACCCCCAACTTCCCTCCTCTGTCTGCCTGATCGGCCTTAACTGCCTCTGCCTTGGCGCCCACCATTGTGGCTTTGTCCTGAAGGAAGTCAGACATCCAGAAGATGGCTGGTTGACCCCGCCTAATTAGCATATTACCCTTTTATTAGTATAGATAGATTAGATAGGATAGGATTGCTTAATGGGGGGGAGCCTTTTTCAACAGGAAGAGATGCTCTTGGCAGACAAAAATACATAATCCCTGTATCTGGACTGATGGCCAGCCATATGCACTATACTGCCAAACCAGTCATTAAAAAATGGAACCACTTTCTTACACTTAACAATAAACAGCTGTTGCCTTTAAAACCACTCCTCAGCCCCCACCTTAGGTTCTGCCTTCACAGTTCACCCAGGTTAGGTTCTGATTGGTCAATTTCTATGCCAGTCAGTGTCAAAGGCTCCACCTTTTAGGCAGCCATTGGCTCCTTGCAGTTCACCCAGATTTGGTTCTGATTGGTCGGTTTACATGCCAGTCAGTATCTCCAGGCCTATATCCAGGCCTGATCAGAGAGTCAGGGCTGATCAACAAGCACCCCAGGCTGCTGGCAGCAGGCTGAACTGCTGGTCTCTCAGAGAGAGAGAAGCACAGCTGCTGGTGAGGCCCTGATAAAGAGAGAAGCAGGGTCTGATCTGCAGCCTCAAGGATCTTGAGTCTGTTTGATGCTCCTGTCTCTGGTTCTATTTTTGTTCATCAGTTTATGTTGTTCATTATATTCCACAAATGAGTGAGATATGTGATATTTATCTTTCTCTGACTGGCTTATTTCACTTAGAATAATGCTCTCCAGCTCCATCCATGCTGTTGCAAAAGGCAAGAGTTCCTTCTTTTTCACAGCAGCACAGCATTCCATTGTGTAGATGTACCACAGTTTTCTAATCCACTCATCTGCTGATGGGCACTTGGGCTGTTTCCAAATCTTAGCTATTGTAAATTTCGCTGCTATGAACATAGGGCTACAACTTAACAAAAGGAAGATAAACAATCCAATGAAAAAATGGGCAAAGGACCTAAATAGACACTTTTCAAAAGAGGACATACAGAAAGCCAAGAGACATATGAAAACATGTGCAAAGTCACTAATAATCTGAGAGATGCAAATCAAAAGAACAATGACGTACCATCTCACACCTGTCTGAATGGCTAGCATCAACAAATGAACAAATGACAAGTGCTGGCGAGAATGTGGAGAAAAAGAAACTCTTGTGCTCTGCTGGTGGGAATGCAGACTGGTGCAGCCAGTATGGAGTTTCCTCAAAAAATTACAAATGGAACTTTTTTTTGACCCAGTAATCCAGTGATGGCGAACCTATGACACATGTGTCAGAGGTGACACGCAAACTCATTTCTTTGGTTGATTTTTCTTTGTTAAATGGAATTTAAATATATAAAATAAATATCACAAATATAAATCTTTGTTTTACTATGGTTGCAAATACCAAAAAATTTCTATATGTCACACAGCACAAGAGTTAAGTTAGGGTTTTTCAAAATGCTGACACGCCAAGCTCAAAAGGTTCGCCATCACTGCAGTAATCTCACCTCTAGGAATGTTTCCCAACAAAACAGAAACACCAATCAGAAAGTATCTACCCTATCTTCTAATTCACTGATCTGATCCTCAGCTTTCTAATCTGCTGTGTATTCCTTTGCTTTCCATTGTGTTATTTATTAGTGCAGTCGGACATCCCTTGCCCTCAGGTTACCCTAACCTAATGAAAACCCCTTTCCCCAGATTGGAGAGGGTCCAGGCTGAGCTGAGGGACACCCTAACTCCCCACAGTGCACGAATTTCATGCACCAGGCCTCTAGTTTGGTTATAAAAATCTGCAGCGTTGCTGTTTGCTAGGCAGAGACAACTGAAAATGCAGGCAACCTCTTTAAAGGGCCAATGCAAAAAAATCCTGTGCAGCAACTCATTTTGGGATTCAGAAGAGGGAGGTAGGTCAGGGTGGACTAGAGCTGTGTGAGCTGCAGCCAGGGTTGGAGATCTGGGGTTAGAGCTCTGAGGGCAGATATACCGGTTTCCTATGCTGAGTCATTCTCTTACACTGTGGAGAACATCTTTGTCATGGAAACTTTACTATCCAGGTGGTTTTTTGCCTGAGGGGAGATTGTTATGCAAACCTAATGGAAAACCGCTTTCCCCACCCTGTGGAGTTTCTGAAGCCCAATAAGAGACTAAGGATAATAATTAGTCTCCAGGAAGATGCAATTGCCCCTGAGGGAAACCTGTCATCTCACCTGTTGACGATTGTCTTGGGCTACTCAAGATTGAATCCAGTCTTCAGGCAGGGGAGGGTCTCTGGAGATTTTGAGTCTTTGCATGATCTAATTAGTCAGAAACAGTGTTTGACACTGCCCTTCACTAGATATTGAAAGGCACAGCAGATCTACCTAATACATAGTCACAAACCCAAACAGGCAGCCAAAATGGGGAGACAGAAAACAACCCCAAAACGAAAAAAACAAGATAATTCTTCAGAAGAAGAGCTAAATGAAATGGAGATAGGAAATTTATCAGACATAGAGTTCAGAATGATGATGGCAAAGATGCTCAACAGCATGAGAAAATATATAGTAACTATGAAGAATGACACAACGCAGAGGCGGGTGGGTGGGGCCTCCCTTTGCAGGGGCAATTGATCGCAGGGCTGCCAGACTGTGAGAGGGTGCAGGCTGGGATGAGGGACCCCACCCAGGTGCATGAATTTCATGCCCTGGGCCTCTAGTTTTAAAATAATTATTTGTAGGTTGAACCTATTGCCATTTGGTTAATTGATTTTTGGCTGGTTTGTAATTCTTTTGTTCCTTTTATTTATTCATGTTTTTGTTTTCTTTCTCTACTATTTGATATTTTTTTAGTAATGATATGCCTGAATTTGTTTACCTTTTGCATTTATGCATCTACTATAATGTTTATTTTGTGTTTACCATGTGGCTTACATAAAACCTCTTAAAGTTATAAGTTTATTTTAAGTTGATAACAACTAAGTTTGGATACATTCTACATTCTACAATTTTTACTATGCACTCTTCACATATTATATTTTTGATATCAAAATGTATATATATGTTATTAAAATTTTTTAATGTTGACATTATTGTAGGATTCCTCCTCCCCCTCCATTGGCCTTTACCAAAGTATTGTCCATGCCCATTGAGTATGCATATATGTTCTTTAGCTAAGCCATTCACCTTCTTTATCCAGTTACCTCCTGGATAAAGTTACCCCTGCACCAGCCAGTCTGTTTCATGTGTCCATGTTTCTGTTTTCATTTTGTTCATCATATTATTTTGTTCACTAGATTCCACATATTAGTGAGATCATGTGATGTTTGTCTTTCTCTGACTGGCTTATTTGGTTTAGCATAGTACTCTTCAGGTCCACCCATGACGTCTCAAATGGTAAGAAACCCTTCTTTTATATAGCAACGCAGTATTCCATTGTGTAAATATACCATGGTTTTTTATCCACTAATATGCTGGTGGGAACTTGGGTAGCTTCCAGATCTTAGCTATTGTAATAATGCTTTTATAAACATAGAGATGCATATAACCTTTCAGACTGGTGTTTTGGGTCTCTTAGGATTTAATCCCAGAAGTGGGATCACTGATCAAAGGGACATTTCTTTTTTAATTTTTTGAGGAAACTCCATACTATTTTCCACAGTGGCTGCACCATTTTGCATTCCCACCAACAGTGACCTGGTGTTCCTTTTTCTCCACATCCTCACCAACAGTTATTGTTTGTTGATTTATTGATTATTGACATTCTGGCAGGTGTAAGGTTATACCTCATTGTGATTTTAATTTGTATCTCTCTGTTGATTAGTGACCTTGAGCATTTTTTTCATGTCTATTGGCCATTTCTATGTCTACTTTGGAGAAGTGTCTATTCAGGTACTTTGCCCATGTTTTGATTGGATTGTCTTCCTGCTTTTGAGTTGTATAAGTTCTTTATATATATTGAAATTAACCCCTTATCAAATATATCAATCATGAAACCATAAAAATCCTAAAATAAAACATGGGCAGTAAAATATCAGACATCATGAGCAGCAATATTTTTACCAATATGTCTCCAAGGGCAAGAGAAACTCAGGATCAGATAAACTAATGGCACTATATCCAGCTAAAAAACTTCTTTACAGCAAAATAAATAATCAACAAAATGAAAAAAGAACCCACTTTATCGGAAAAAAAATTATATATTTAATATGATGTATTTATTAACACATTATTGCACTTATAGTCATTGTCATACTTTTATAGTTTAATCTTAATATTATATTTATTAGTAGTTAGTCCAACACCACACAGCATTGGATTATTCTGAGTATAACTGCATATTTACCTTTATCAGTGACATTTATATTTCCACTAGAGGCCCAATGAATGAAAGTCACTGGCGCAGAAGGGAATCCCTCAGCCCGCTTGCACCCTCACTCAGCCTGAGACCCCTCAAGGGATGTCAGCCTGCTAACTTCCTAAGCTGGCAGTTGGACATCCCTCTTGCAGTCCCGGACCCCTCACTCCTTATCGCCTGCCTGCTCGCTGCTCCTTGACACTGTTGAGGAGGCTGGAGAGGCTCCCACCACTGCTGCTGCATTTGCCAGCCGTGAGCCCAGCTTCTGCTTGAGTGGTGCTCCCCCTGTGGGAGTGCACTGACCACCAGGGGGCGGCTCCTGCAATGAGCATCTGCCCCCTGGTGGTCATTGTGCATCATAGCAACCAGTTGTTCCATCGTTTGGTCAATTTGCATATTAAGCTTTTAATATATAAGATGCGCTCCTGTTGCTAATTAGTTTTTTTTTTTCTTTCAGTTTAAAATAGTCCCTTAACAGTTTCTTTTATGGCTGATCTGAAGGTGATGAATTCCTTCAGCCTTTGCTTGTTTGAAAAATTTTTTATCCCTTCTGCAGTTGAGAAGAACAAGTTTGCTGGGGATAACATTTTTTGTTGGCATTTTTTTTTAGCACTTTAAATATATTATGCCACTTCCTGTTGTCTTCCAAGTTTCTCTTGTAAAGTCTACTGATTGGCTTATGCTAGTTTCCTTGTATATAAAAAGTTGTTTTTCTCTTGCTCCTTTAAGATGAACCTTTGTCTTGATATTTGACAATCCAATTATAATGGTACTAGAGGCCAGGTGCATGAAATTCATGCACTCGAGGGGTGGGTCCCTCAGCCCAGCCTGCACCCACTTGCAGTCTGGGAGCCCTTGGGGATGTCCAACTGATGGCTGAATATCCTTAGTGCTGCCACAGAGGTGGGAGATGCTCCCACCACCACTGCTGTGCTCATCAGCTGTGAGCCCAGCTTCTGGTTGGGCAGTGCTCCTCCTGTGGGAGTGCAATGACTACCAGGGGACAGCTCCTGTGTTGGGCGGGATTGGCCCAAAACTGGCTATCTGACATCCCCCAAGGAGTCCCAGATTGCAAGAGGACGCAGGCTAGGCTGAGGGGCCCCACCAGTGCAAGATTGGGGCTGGAGAGGAACACAGGAGTTTGGCCAGGCAGGCAGGCACCGTGGGAGGGCTCCAGGGCATGTCTGACCCGTTGCGCTCAGTCCCAATTGGCTGGACCCCAGCAGCAAGATAACCTACCAGTCAGAGCATTTGCCCCCTGGTGGTCAGTAGACGTCATAGTGACTGGTCCACCAGTCGACTGTCTACCTCCTGGTGGTCAGTGCATGTCATAGCAAGCAGTTGAGCATCCTTAGCATATTATTAGCATATTACGCTTTGATTGGTTGACCAGATGACTAGACGACCGGACACTTAGAATATTAGGCTTTGATTATATAGGATTTTGATTGCAACATATTTCTGTTTTTGTTTGCTTTTTTTTTTCTTGACTCTCTCTGTTTCTGTGCATTAGATTAAAAAAAGAAAAGAAAAAAGAAAAGCCACCTTTCCCAGTCTTGAAGGAATGGTCCCTTGTAGGAGTTGAGGCTTGTCATTCAACCCCATTCTAGCTCTTGTTTGTCTCTCACATTTTTGTAATTGTCCAGGAAGCCTTCTTTGTTCTTGTTGTTCCCAGGAGTCGAGGGTGTGCCAAAATCTGCCAGTGTCCCAAATGAGATGAACTCAGTCGGCAATAGATTCAGACAGAAGCTTTTAAAGGATTTGATGCACTTCTTTCAGTGAAAGGATGGGGGATGGGCTCTTGTGCTTGCTCTCTTTTCTCTAAACCTGGAACAATTTCCAGTTTAGAACAGTTTCTTTCTCTTCTCTCATCCTGTTAAATCCATGAACATAAGCCCTGCTTAACACCAGGGTCAGAATATCAAGGGATGTGCCCTCTAGGGGACAGCCAAACAAGCTGGGGAACCGTAAGTGTGCTCCAGCTCCTTTTATGGAGACAATAATGACCCGGGGCTGGGCAGAGAGTGAATGCAAGCTGGCAGCTGCCAAAATACCAGGTCTGTACACAAGATTCCAGTTGTTCCCGGTGTGTGTGTTAAATTAGAGCCTATCTCTCATGTCACAGCTTTTCAGATTTGCAAATAATTCTCCCTTTTGTAAAGAGTGGGCATTTCAGTTTTCTGCCTCTGCACTGTGTCCTATGGATTAGAGGCTAAGAAGTATTTCTCTTTTTTTTTTACAGATCATCAAGGCATGAATCTCTTGGGTGGCAGTCACAGAACCCAGGGCACCAGACCTGTGTACAGTCTCATTCCAGGAGATACCAGTGACAAAGTGAAGCAGAGGGAGAAGGCAAAAATGGCACCTGCTTGCCTTCCTGGTCTCTGCAGAGGATTGCAGTAGAATATTAGGTATGGGTTAAATTAGAATCCTGTCCCTCAGGTTTTAGCTTTTGGGATAAGAAAATAGATCACTTTCATGAAAACTGGGTGTTTCAAGTGCCACCACTAAACTGTGCCTTGGGGGATAGCCATGGTGAGCCCATGTGAGCCCATTAAGAAATTCTCAGGTCACTATAGCCTTGGGGGAACAACTGGAATCTTGTGTACAGACCTGTGCGCCTTGGGGTGCAAGCCCCATTGTCTTCAGAGCAAGCTTTTTACCAGGTGATAATTGTACACGTTGGGATGTCAGGCATAGTGCTCAAGCATTTTGCTCCTCAGGGAAATCCTTTCATTTGTGAGTTCTTTTCTGGTTGTGGGCGACTGTGATAGGAGTGGGTTTATGGTAAGAGTGTGTCTCAGGCTTTCATTCCCAATCATTGTGGGTTTTTATTTCCTTGTTTACTAGATGTGTAGGAGGAATCACTCAGGTAGAGAAGGAGAGGTCAGGAGCCCCCTATATTTCCATATTGAAGTGGAACTCCTCAGATGATGTCCATCTTCTAAAATTTGCTAAGATGTTTTTGTTCAACCTTGTATGATTTATCTTGGAGAATATTGCATGTGGACTTGAGAAGAATGAGCACTCTGCTGCCATTACCATGACGCTTACATAAAACCTTCCTATGTAATAAAGAGTTAATGTGCTAAGTAGACCAAATAGCAGAACGACCGTCTGGATGACCTTCCTGATGAAGCCAGGTCTGTGAGGGCCCAGGCAGCCAGAGCTGCGAGGGCGGAGCCCCTTGCATGAATTTCATGCATCAGGCCTCTAGTTTATAATAAAATATACATGTTATGCCATTAAGAGCTTAACTTTGATTGCATGCATAAGATCTACCTTTTTAATCTGTGCTTTTTTATGTTTTTAAGTCAATTTATCTTTTATATTATGCGTTCATTCTCAAATTATAGTCACTATAGTAATTATTAACAATCTTTTTGAGCAACCTTTATACTATGGTTAACTGGTGAACACATCACCATATTACAAAATTCGTTTTTGAAATCTGACTACATATTTACCTTTAGCAATGTGTTATATATTTTAATGTTAATAATTAGTGAATTTTTAATTTAGGTGGAAGAACTCCTTTCTGCAGGTCTAGTGGTGATTAACTGCCTCAGCTATTGCTTGTCTTTATTTCTTCATCATTTCTGAAGAATAACTGCCAGATAGAATAATTTTGACTGGCAATTTTTCTTTAAGCACTTTGAATGTGCCATCCTTTATCTCCAGACTTATAAGGTTTCTGTTGAGAAATTTGCTGATATCCTATGCTGGTTACTTTTTTTCTACTCTGTTTAGGATTCACTCTTTGTCTTTGACTGGACAATTTCTTTATGATGTGTCTTTGATAACATCATTTTGAATTGAAATAATTGTGTGTGATCATTAACACTGTGAACTTAAATGTCCAACTCTCTTCCAAGGTTTGGGAAGTTCTCATCTATTATATTATTTATTAGTACTTTTATTCTTATTTATTAAATTTATTGGGGTAACACCAGTTAATAACACTATATATGTACGATTCTATAATACATCATCTATATATTGCTTTGTGTGCTTACCACCCAAAGTTCAGTCTCCTTCTATCACCATAAATTAGAATCCCTTTACCCTCTTTGTACTCCTTCCACACTCATGTCCCTCTGGTAATCACCCTTCTGTTGTCTGTGTCTATGAGTTTGTTTGTTGGTTTTGTTGTTCATTTGTTGCTTTCTGATTTATAGTTCAAATGTGAGTGAAATCATATGGTTCTTGTCATTTTCCACCTGACTTATTTCACTTAGAATGATGTTCTCAAGATCCATCCATTTTGTTGCTTTCTTACGGCTGAGAAGTATTCCATTGTATATATGTACCACATCTTCTTTATCTAATCATCCATCAAAGACAGATTTTTTTCATGTCTTGGATACCATGTATAATGCTACAATGTACATTAAGGGACATATACCTTTAAGAATAAATGTTTTTAAATTTTGGTGGTAAACACCCAGAAGAGAGATTGAAAGGTCATAAGGTAGATCTATTCTTTTATTTTTTTTATTTTTGCAGAATCTTCATAATGTTTTCCATAGTGGCTGTACCAATTTACTTTCCTACAAGCAGAGCATAAGCATTCCATTTTCTCTGTATCTTCTCCAGCAGTTGTTTTTTTTGTCTTATTTATAAACACATTCTCACAGATATGAGATGATAGCTCGTGGTTTTGATTTGCATTTCTTTTATAGATAGTGAATTGGAGCATCTTTTCATATATATGTTGGCCTTTGTATATCTTCTTGGCAAAAATATATGTCCATTGCCAATTTTTAAATATAAAATTTTTCCTTGAGTTGTATGGGGTTTTAAAAATATATTATTGATATTGGCCTCTTACCAGAAATATTTTTGCAAATCCCTTCTCCCTCTCATCTCCTTCCAGAAATCCAGTAATTCTAATATATATTCCTTTGATGTATAATCATAGATAATGTAGTTTTTATTCCTCTTTTCATTATTTTTTCTTTGTTCTCCTCAGATTATGTTATTTCTAAGTTTTTACTTTTAGATCATTGATTCTATATTTTACTTGGTCTATACGATATTGATGCTTTTTTTGTAATTTTCATTGAATTCTTTACTCAAAACTTTCTATTTGGTTCTTTTTTATTACTTCTATCTTTTTATTAAATATCTTATTTTGTTCATGTATTGTTTTCCTGATTTTGTTCAACTGTCTTTTTCTGTTTTCTTGTAGTTCATTGAGTTTATTCAAATCAGCTACTTTGAATTCTTTATCTGTTAAATTACAAAATTGTATGTTGTTTTTTTTTGTTTTTTGTTTTTTAGTTTGGAAACTGGGTGTTTATTTTTATCTTTCTGGGATGCCATGTTTTCCTGATTCTTCATGTTCTTGGAATTTTTTGTTGTTGTTTTGCTTTTTTTGCATTTGAAGTAATAGTCACCTCTTCCAACTCTTGGTAGCTGCCTTCAGGTGGGAGATACTTTATGTTGATGCTGTTTATATCTGGCACTTTCTTGGACTTTGTGTGCATATACCTGCTTCACACTTCTAGCTCCATTCTGTAGAATAATAAGCTTGTATGTCTTCTCTTGAGTAGACAGTTTACAGGTCATCTGTTTGAAACCTCTCTGTAGTTTTCCCCAGTGGAGCTGCAGCTCAATTCTATGGTTTCTCCCTTTCTTGTGGACACTGTGCCGTGTTCTCAGTGCACTTCCTAGCTATAGGAACTCACTCTTGTTCTCTCCATGGGAGCACACTCCAAGAGGTGGCTGTAGAGTGGTAATCACTGTGTTTGGCACTGGGGTGCTGGGCGTGTCTATGGGTCAGGTGGCATATCTTTAAATTAGAATTTCCCAGCAGTTTATGAGTAGAACTCTTGCTCAAGACCTGAATGCAGTCAACAGTATCCATGTTTCTTTAATGCTTTCTGATATTCTTACCTGCCTATTTTCCAATCTCCATCCTCCCCCTATTTATGGTGATCCCCCCTCGATATTCTGGTAGCTATAACAGAATATTTTATTAGCAGCATCTCATACACTTGGGGGAGCTGGTTAATCACTCACCACTCTCCTTTCCTTACTGGGAGAAGTTGCTGCTGGCTAGTTCAGCCTCACACTGTGCCATTTTGGGGAGGAGAGGTACCGGTAACTTTTGTTTAACTCTCTCTAATTTGTTCAAAATCTTATTTTCTCTTTTTATTTTCTCCAATAGAGTTCAGGAATCTCTCCTCAGTAAACCTGGGTGTTGAGAAAGGCTCTCTTGACTGTCAGTGTCTGCTCAAGTCAGGGCTTTCCAGATATTTCCTAAGTGCAACCAAGAGACTGAAGCTGTTTCCCAGGCTCTTGCTGGTTCCACAACCTGTACTGAGGTCTGTCTGCTTATTATCTGATACACAGGTGGGTAAGACTCCGCCTGGATCCCTCGGCATATGGTGCTGGAAACCACAACTCTCACAGAGGCACTTTTGTTCATAGAGCTTTGCCAAAGTTGAGTTAAAATGGGAAACAAAGAAAGAGGAGCATTGTACACTGCTCTGATGCTGACATCATTCCAAGGATCAATTTAAAAAAAAATAAAAAATTAAAACCAAAATTCAAAATATTGAATAACTCTTTATTATGAGAGGCTAAATATACAGATGGGCAATGGATAGACCATGTATAAAAATAGAAGTCCCACCTATCACCTACAGTAACCAGCTCAAAAAGCCAACACATTACCTATAATAACCTGTCCAGGAAGCCAGACTACTATGTGGTAAGTCAGACTGATGGGAAGTCAGAAAAATGTCTCTACTAACAATCCAGAAATTCAAACAATAACTCCTACAACAATTGGGTCACGTTTTCTAGAACGTGATTAATAATTTATGACTTACCTAGTACTATCTCCACTTCTAACCTTAGAGCCAATCGGGCAATATGCCACCTACTCAGTCATGTGATCGAATAGAAGACCTCATTTTTATGTAGCTCTTCTGCTTCCCTGTGCCAACAGCCTCCAATTAGGTCCTACCTGCAGACTTTCCCCCTCCTCTGCCTTCCTTTGAGTATCTTACAGGACATAGTCATAGTGGCTGACTCTCTTGCTATATAGCAAACTCTGAATAAATAGCCTTTGCATGTTATCATTTTGTTGGCCTTGGTTTATTTTCACAATTCCTTTTTTAAATTAAAGGACCATAAGTATGCAAGAAAGACCTAATTTTTGACATCTATATTAATCCGTATATAGAAAGATAATAAAAAAGAAAAAATAACATGCTTTTTCTAAAACTGTCCACAAATTATGTCTAGGACATCTTTTCATTTGCAGGACTCAAAATGGTTGCTTTGTTAAACAGAAACAATTCCCTCTGTTTCCAGGGATGTGAAGAATATGGGTTGTATGACAGGAGTGGAACTGTGGGTGCCAGTCTCATTCCAGCGGAAGCTTTGCAGTACTAGTGCTCTTATTCCATGCTATTCATGCTATTCATTCACTGACAATTATTCCTTCATGCTTTTATTAAAAAGTAATGTATTAAGTATCTTATTTTGATGTGATGAAAGCATGCAGATAATTGGGGCAGGGAGACAGCGAAAACAAATTTCAATTCTTTTGATACATAGCTCTAACTCCAGAACTGGAAAGAATTTAGAAGTGAGAGTCAATAGTCTAGAATTTCAGTTATACCACTAAAATAGTTTTTTGAACTTAAATAATTTTCCCTGTTTTTTGATGCACATTTTTTTCCCAAACCACCCAATTGTAATCCTTGGAAGGCTACTATACACAACCAAAGGCTTCTCCAAGTTCATGCTGCATTTGGTGGAGGAAATTATTTCTAAAAAGTCAGAAAATCTTAATTGAGGTCAATTTAAAGACTGAAAGAGAGAAGGCCTTGCTCTCTGACAAAATCTGAGGAAAGGGTTATGTATCAATAACCTGAGGGTTTGGGTAACTCAGATGACTTGTAATCAAGGCAAAGGAGCCCTCAGAGAGCAGGTGGAAGCCGCCATTGGACAGGGAAGAATGGTACAGATTACCCAGGAAAAGGAACATGTGGGTCTGAGGTACTAACTTGGAATAAATTGAAAAGAGGATCATGAATAATCTATATCTCATTTTCAGAAATAAATTGTGCTCAGTTGTAGCAAGTAACTTAAATGCAGCCTTCTAATTGTAGCTCTGATGTTAAATAACTCACTAGCCTTGAAAGAATGAAATGACCTTTATGGACTTTGAATGAATTACTGTTTGGTATCCTGGAAAGATCAAAGACTGAGAAGGTAGACATCATTTGTTCATTTCAAGACTGGACGGTAAATGACACTTTATTTTAATTCTATGCAAGTCTGTCTTGTCATTAGCAAAGGAAATGCAATGTCTTCTAAAGCAGAGCAGTGAGTGACGATGCAGATAAAGCACAGGTGCCTCTGCAGATAAGACTGGATGCAGGGATTGTCAATTCCATGATAACATAGGACTGAGACTGCTCAGGCCACTCACAGGTCTAGATTCTATTATGCTTTGCACTTCGTGGGGGATATTTCTTATTTATGTTGTAGAAAGAGTAAAGATTTATGTTTTATACAGATATGATGAATACTTGACCAAAATAAAGCAATCAACCTACATTAATCTACATAACTGATCTAAAGCTGAATTTTTCCTAGACAGAGTGAGAAGAAAAATAAATTTATTTGAAAAGGAATATCTATATGTATAACTATGTCTCTATCTAAGTTACAGACTACACAGAATTTCCAGAATCCCAGAGAAAGCTAGAGCTTGAACTCACAGGGACTATCATTTACTGAGACCACAAAAGATTTAGATTTCCATTTTCTTAATAAGAGCAAAGACCATGTCAATTAATTGCTAGCCTTTGAATGTGCTCCTTTTTTCCAACAATTTTTAATTAACAATTATTTAAATTTTCAGTCTTTATGGACTCTTTTTAAGTTTCAACAGCAGGATTCTTCATAGATAAAAGGTCACTTAAGCAATGGAAATAAACATGAGATAGTTTCAGGGATTCTTAAAAAAGACACTAACATATCCCCAATAAATTGTATTTTCCTCCTAGGGCAATCACAATTTTTGGAAAGAAAAATTCCTTCCCCTCCTACATTCAACATTCAGGCTGCAATTGGCAGAATAGAGCAAGAAAGGAAATGTGATTTTGGCTCTACTCTATTTCTTACTTATTAAAGGGCAAGTTACTTAACTTTTCTGTGCCTCTAGGATTTTATTTATTCCTAGAGGCCCGGTACACAAAAATTTGGGCCTCCGGGGGGGGGGGGGGAGGGGGGTCCCCCAGCCCGGCCTGTGCCCTCTCACAGTCTGGGATCCCTCGGGAGATAACGACCTGCTGGCTTAGGCCTGCTCCCGGGTGGCACAGGGCAGGCCCAATCCCTAGGTGCAGCCCCTGGTCAGGCTCAGAGTGCCGGAAGCCAGTCCATCCTTGCTGCTTGACACAGTCGCTGCAAGAAAGAAACATCTGCACAGCATATGTTTCAAGGGACCTGGCATATATAGCATATTGTTCTTAATATGTTTGCTCTACTTAGCGCCATGTGTTTTAACCAAGGTCACCTCTCCAAGAAAGGTTGTTTCCCCAGGTGGGGATTTTTCCCTGAGGTTAGGGAGGGGATACAACCCCTTAACTAAGTGCCAGGCAGGTGGTTAATCACTTTAAGTACAAACAATCACGCTTAAGCTACATAATCTTTACTCCCTGAAATGGAGATAAGAAACGCCCTAACCTTTGCAATAGAAATTGACAGGATTAAAATCGACTGGTATAAATACAGATGTAACAAGACAATAAACATCAGATCCTGATCAGATCCTAACCAGAACTTTGGCTGGAGATCCTGGCTAGAGGTCCTGACTAGGCTGCTGATCAACTGAAGGCTGTCTCTGTGTCATTCTTTCTTCGCCGACTCCGTCCACACCTTTGGGGACCCCTGGACCTGCTGGGGTTGGACCCCAGCATCAGAGCAGGGCCGATTGGGGAGTTGGGATGCCACCCCGTCATGCACAGAGCAGGGCGGATCGGGAGGTTGCAATGCCACCCTCAGTCATGCTCAGGGTAGGACCGATCAGGGGGTTGGGGCGCTGCCCCCTGTCACTCACAGAGTAGGGCCGATAGGGGAGTGGGGGCACCACCCCCTGTCACACACAGAGAATGTCGGATCAGGGGGTTGGGGCGCTGCACCCTGTCACACTCAGGGCAGGGCCAATGGGGAGGTTATGGCTCTACCCTGTCACACACAGAGCAAGGCCCATGGAGGGGGGTTGGGGTGCCACCCTCTATCACCCACAGAGCAGGGCTGATCAGGGGGTTGGGGCACCGCCACTGTCACACTCAGGGCAGGGCCGATGGAGAGGTTATGGCTCTACCCTGTCACACACAGAGCAGGGCCCGTGAGGGGTGGGGGTTGGGCGCCTTCCCCTGTCACGAACAGAGCAGGGCAGATAGGGAGGTTGTGGCCCCGCCCCCTGTCACACACAGAGCCGCAGGGCAATCAGGGGATTGGGGAGCTCCCCCCTATCAGGCACAGAGCATGGCTGATCAGGGGGTTGGGGCGCCTTCCCCTGTCACGAACAGAGCAGGGCGGATAGGGAGGTTGTGGCCCCGCCCCCTGTCACACACAGAGCCACAGGGCGATCAGGGGGTTTGGGCGCTGCCCCTGTCACACTGATCCCGGTGCAGGGAGGCCTCGCTGCTCTGCTGATCCTGGTGCCTGGAGGAATATTACCCTTTTACTATATAGGATAGAGGCCTGGTGCACGGGTGGGGGCCGGCTGGTTTGCCCTGAAGGGTGTCCTGGATCAGGGTGGGGGTCCCCACTGGGGGTGCCTGGCCAGTCTGGGTGAGGGGCTGAGGGCCGTTTTCTGGTTGGCAGGTGACTGAAGCTCCCAACTGCTCCTTTTTTTCTTTTTCTTTTTTTTTTTAATTCTGGGCCAGCTTCAGCTCTGAGGCCTCGCTGCTGAAAACATCGATACAATGTTGCGGTCTGGCTGGCTTAAGCCCGGCTGACTGAAAGCTGGTTTCTGGGGTTTTGTTTAGCTTCTATATTTGCAACATAGTACATAGCTGCTTAGAGTTGCAGCTGAGAGGCCAGCAAGGCAGGCGGGGAACGTTGGAGTCCGCCGTCACTGAAGCAAGCAAGCCTCCCTGTTCGCTTCAGTGCATGGCTGCCAGCCGCCATCTTGGCTGACAGTTAATTTGCATAAGGATATGCTGATTAGCCAATGGTAAGGATAGCAGTCGTAAGCTAATTACCATGTTTCTCTTTTATTAGTGTAGACTAGAGGCCCGGTGCACGAAATTCGTGCACTGGGAGATGGGGTTCCCTCAGCCAAGCCTGCCCCTCAGTCCGGGAGCCCTCAGTAGATGTCCTACTGATGGCCACAGTCTGGCAGTAGAGGCTCAGTGCAGGCGTCCTGTGTGTGTGTGTTTGTGTGTGTGTGTGTGTGTGTGTGTGTGTGTGTGTGTGTGTGTCTGCTGGGGGCCTGCCCCCAGCACACCTGGGAGGCGCCCCGTCTGTTGATCTCTCAGGCTCCTGGCCTCCACTGCATGTTGTACTCTCCCTTGAGCTGTGGCCAGGGTGGGGCGCCCTTTCCTGCTGTGGGATCGCCATGGTGACCCAGGGGCAGGTGCACATGGGGGCTGGCTAGAGACCGCTCTTTCCTGCTTGGGGATCCCCCCGGCGATCCCACGGTCAGGCGCACACGGAGGCTGGCTACAGGCCGCCCTTTCCTGCTGTGGGATCTCAGGTTGCTCATCCCTGGCAGGGGCGGCCAGGGAAGAGGCGGGCGCTGGCCTCTCTGGTGCCCTGCTCCAGCTTCTCTGATCACCCGCAGGGGGTCGGGCAAAGACGGCCAGTTCTCCGATTCAGGGCCAGGGGCAGTGCCTCCCGGCTCTTGCCTGCCGCCTGTGTTTCCAACCACCATCCTTCCCCTATGGCCTCCCATCATTGCACCTATGTATGCAAATTAACCGCCATCTTTGTTGGCAGTTAATTTGCATATCACCCTGATTAGCCAATGGGAAGGGTAGCAGTCGTACGCTAATTACCATGTTTCTCTTTTATTAGATAGGAGATGTGGAGAAAGCAGTGCCTCATAGAGGTGTGTGTGTGTGTGTGTGTGTGTGTGATAAGCATTTTATTTTATTTTTAGAAATTCTAATTGGATGATAAAGTGATTTTTCAAAGGTAGAGCTTGCTGGCTCATAATATAGTCAGCAATGAGTGTCAATTCTGTGTCAGGCCTGCGTGGAAAGTTGTAGTTTGAAGATTAGATGAATGCAGTTCTACCTTCAGGGAACATTTTGTATACTTATTTTTCGAGATTGAATCACTACTACATAGGAAGTATCAAGATTTATTTTTTATCGCAATTATTTAACTGAGACTTATTATATACAGTGTTGAACAAACACTGAAGCTATTTAGCTATTTACTTTATAGTTAGTTCTATGTTCTTTCTTTTTAGTTTCTTGTCTGCCTGTCCACTTAAACCAGGTATATTCTTTGTTGACTGAGCTCTATGAAAAATGACCTATGATGCTAGTGGTGGTGGTGGGCACAATAGACACATTTGTAAGCACTTTACATGAATTGGCCTATTGATTCTCATAATAATCTATGATGGAAATACTATGATTAATCCCATTTTGTTGATGAAACATTGAGGTCCAAGGCCACACAAGTAGTTAATGTTATAGCTGGATTTCAAATCCCATTATATTGGCCTGAAAAACCACACTAAATCAGGGTTAGCTAAAGTGGAATTCTCAGATCAGCATTTTCAAATCATCAGGGAACATGACAGATATGTAAACTTATGAGCCCCAATTCATTCTATTGAACACAAAAAACACCACTGGGGATTGGTGCCCAGAAAAGGGAAATTCTATAAGCTTTTCATGTGATTCTCAAACTCAAAGCCTAAGAGGCACTGTCCTTAGCCACCACACAGCCCTGTCCATCAGTAGCTAACAGTTTTGAATCTGGGTGTCTGTGACTCCATCATTGCTACCCCAGGTATTTCTGCAAACAGCATAACCATTAGCTTTAAGCAGGTCCACTGGACAAGGTCTAGACCTCTCAGCTGACCAAGTGAAGGATTCTAATCTAACAGTATTTTAGAACTCAACAGGTTTTGTAATGATTAATTGAGATAACAAATCCTATCTAATAAAAGGGTAATATGCAAATTAACCACCACTCCATCACAAAGATGGCGGCACCCATAGCCACAAGATGGTGGTGCCCAGTCTTCTCAGCCCCGTCAGAGTCCCCCAGTGCCGGGGGCAGGGGGTGGCTGCTGAGAGCGGGCAGCGTGAGCAGCCAGGTGGAAACTTTGAGGCCCTGACCAAGCCAAAATGGAGGCTTGAGCAGAGCTGGGGGGGGGGGGCTTCCCAAGCCATGGTGGAGGCTTGAGCAGGCCTGGAGTGGAGCTGGGGTGCCCTGCCCAAGCCACGGCGGAGTCTTGAGTGGAGCCGGGGTGCCCTGCCCAAGCCACAGCAGAGGCTTCAGCAGGCCCAGAGATGGGGGTGGGGGGTATGCCAGCTGTGGCTTGCCAGCAGTCCCACCTCTGCGCATGAGCTGCAGAGGAAACACCTTTTCTGACTGCTCATTGGCTAAGCTCCCTCTATGCCACTTGCACTGTTCTTGATAACTTGAGTAATAAGAATCCAGAAGGTGATCTAGGGTTTTTCCACCTCACTCCTGGATGAAAAAACAAAGGTTCACTGCTGGAGGGCTAAGAAATGTCATATCCTGCCCTAGCCAGTTTGGCTCAGTGGATAATGCCTTGGTCTGCGGACTGCAGGGTCCAGGTTCGATTCTGATCAAAGGCATGTACCTAGGTTGCAGGTTCCTCCTTTGCAGGGGCCCATGTCAGGGCTCATGCAGTGTCCCGCTCACATTGATGTTTCTCTCTGTCTTTCCCTCTCTCTTCCACGCTCTCTAAAAATCAATAGAAAAATATTCTCAGGTGAGGATAAAAGAAAGAAAGAAAGAAAGAAAGAAAGAAAGAAAGAAAGAAAGAAAGAAAGAAAGAAAGAAAGGAAGGAAGGAAGGAAGGAAGGAAGGAAGGAAGGAAGGAAGGAAGGAAGAAAGAAAGAAAGAAAGAAAGAAAGAAAGAAAGAAAGAAAGAAAGAAAGAAATGTCATATCCTATGAAAGACACATTTTGAAAATGCCTAAAGAAAGTTGTCATTTTTTTCATGGTGAAGGAACTGGAGTCCATGTTGATAAAAACACCTTGGCAGCTGTGGCAGCCAGCAGTGGCAGCAGCAGTGGGGTTATGGGGGTGGCGCCTTCCCCTGATCAGCCTGGTCACCTTCTGCAGAGGGAGGCCAGACTGTGGCTTAGGGTCCCAGAGCAGGCCTAAGCCATCAGTAGGACACCTCCTGAGGGCTCCTGGACTGTGAGAGGGGGCAGGCTGGGCTGAGGGACTCCCCAGTGCACGGATTTTGTGCATTGGGCCTCTAGTATAATATAGTTAGCTTTCCTTCTTATATATCATAAAATAGAATTGCCTTCTTACAATGTTATAGATTGCAATCATGCAGTGCTTATTACTTCAATTTAGCTTGAGAGGGAACACATCCTCTACACTATCCTAAAACGTTTTTCTAGGGGCTCCTCTACATATTTTGTCCCATTTTAACAATAACTATCCTAAAAGAATAACTGACAGTTGTCTTCATGTGACATCAGAACATTTGTTTCCTTAGATTTAACTTTGTGTATGTTGCTTCTTGCATTAGATTGTAATTCTCTTGAGATCTAGCATAGTACTTTCTAAGTGCTTGCAAGAGTAGATATTAATAATAAATAAAAATTAAGTTATTAAATATGCCTTATAGTAAGCACTGAAGTAATATCTTTTTAAAAATACTTTTATATTTTTATTCATGATGATAGGATGAATGAATTAGGCAGAAGGACACTGGCTGTAGGTCGCTGAGTGATAGTAAAGTAGAAAGGTCTATGGGCCACTGAACCTTTTCTTTCTCATAAATGAACAAAGCCTATTAAATATGACAAAGCCATTTCCAAACCCATTTATAAAACTCCTAAGAGGATGAAGTTGCAGCTCATCTATTTTCATTTCTAATATGAGACATGTTTTCTCAACAATGGTCTAATAACTTAACTCAACATGTGATGTTAGCAATTTTTATCCTCACTGTGGGAGAAAGAATTATTGTTAAGCCCCAAAGACTCATAAAGTTTTCATCTGAATAGAATATTCTCAGTGAATTTCTCTAACAATATTTTAGTTATCTTGTTATTATTTAACTGAGACTTATTAAAATGTTTAGAGTTCATTACTTCATGTTATTTTCAGACTTCATTACTATCATCATAGCTAAGGTTTAAAATAATGCTGATACTACTGAAGAAATGTTATATCATATTAATATTTGATAAAAAAGTACTAAAATAGTTGGTTATTTAAAAATAGAATTACTGGATGTCAAAAGTGGAAGAACTCATAGGGATGAGCCAGTCTGCTTCTCTTATATATCAGGTGAGGGAACCCACATTGAAGAGCTGGTGAACTAGTCCAAGGTCATGTAGTCAGCTAAGGCTCATGTACTCATTGTTTCCTCAGGCACTTCTAGTGTGCCACAGAGGCCAGACAGAGAGAAATCAGACGCGGCTTTAAAAGGAGATCAGAATGGAATTCCGGTTGAAGATACACATTTCTGAGTCACAAGCATATCAACAGGAATTAAAGTAATTATACTGTGATGTTACTGTTGTTGAAAAATCGACTGTGGACTTTAACCACATGCAGAATTAAAACCATAAATAGAA
This sequence comes from Myotis lucifugus, assembly GCF_000147115.1. NCBI lineage: Eukaryota > Metazoa > Chordata > Mammalia > Chiroptera > Vespertilionidae > Myotis > Myotis lucifugus. The sequence continues at coordinate 80,651 of NW_005871484.1, forward strand.
TTTTCACAAAATTGAAGACCCACTCATTTAAAGAAACCTATTGTGTTGTTAAATATTACACAGAATATCTAAGAAAGTAGAACCAGTCGTTAGGGAGCTATACAACAAGGTTTCATGTCTAAGCATCCGTGAGGGCAGAGTTCAAGTCACATGAGGGCTGCGTGGCTAAGGCAGGCGATGAGAGGTGGTGATGGGTCTGTGGTTTACTGGCTCACTGCTTCACTAGCAAAGCTGGGTAAGCTAGCTGGGCCGCTCTGTCAAGAGTCTGAATCTCTGGCACTGTTGCTATCCCATCAGAGCCGCGGGAGATGTGCTGGCAACACTGGACTTGAATCCACTCACACAAGAGGGGGCGTGTAAAATGAGGCCATAATAAAAACAGTGCCTGGAAGCTTGCTAGCATTTAAGGAGCGGGAGAAAAAGATCTCAAATAAATATGCTTTCTGGTTATCAGTCTTTCTCTGTCACTACCATACCATGATAGTTAAAGTACTTAAAAATTATAACCTGTCTTTATGTACTAGTTTGCATTTTTGTGTATGTATTTACTGATTTTATTTATATAAATTAACCAGAACACATATTTGATGTGGCTTTTCCTTGTGCCACAATTCTTCAGATTCTCAATAAGTGCTTGATTGATTGATTTGAACTTTTTCTTTGTGACATGAATGGTTCAAAAAAAAGGTTTTAAAAAAGGTCAAGTTAGCTACAATTTCTTCAGTATAAGGAATACTGAAGGAATTGTAGCCTGCTGAAATGTCATAATTATTTCAGAACAGTGACTTTATTTAACTTCTTGCAATTGGCATAATAAAAATATTACACATAAACTTTACAATTTACCTGATTATAAATCTCTAAAGATAGTCAGAGGCAATGCTCTATCATCACAATTAACTAGTGAAGCTTGCTGCTTGCATTTTTAAGTCCTTGAAGGAAAGCACTTTGCCATTATTCAACCCATGAATTTAAAAATCTAACTATAATTTAAAATTTTTATTCAAGAATGGATTCATTCTATCATGGCTTTTAAGGGCTAATACACAGCAGTCACTAGCTCCTAACATGAACCATGAAAATCCACTTTTAACTCTTGACATTTGGTGACTCAAGATGAGCCAAGTAGATACTAGGCAGAAAATAGGAAAGAAGTATCTTTTAATTTTTTTTTTATTCTATTACTTGGATAGTTTATTTATAGAAGGGAGAAAGATACAAAATGTTTAGATTAAGGAATTTTATTTTAGATTGATCTAGGTTTAATATAAGTTATAACATAACAGTGTTAAAACTCTATGCCTATTGTTTAAGTTTTTAATATATTCATTTACTTTTTGGTACAATGAGAATGTGAACAATTGTTATCTACTATTAGGAAATCCTTCAAAGATTAGACATTGTGAATACTAAGTATTTATTAAAGAGCTCAGCACATGGTAGCAATGTGGGGAATGGTCATATTTTTCTGTTGTAGTTGTTTGATTTCATCTATTGTTTTCTTTATTATGCTAATAATTTATCAGTTAGACATAGTTATGGACAGTAATGGTTGGGGGGTAGTGGATGAATGGAATTTTTGCACCTATTATTATTGAAACTAAAAAATAAATATAATAAAGTATTCATTCTAAACAGCAGTGGATGCTGAGCTTGCCAGAATGCTTGTTTTGTGTGCGTTATTTTAAACTTTTCAAAAATATAGTGGTCCTATATTCCATCCTACAGTGGTTCAGAGCACAGCTTTTGAGCCATGGGTTTGACCCAGCTTTACCATTAACTTGTGTCATAGGGTGTATTAAAAAATCACTATAAGATAAAACGAGAGAAATATTACTAGATAGGTATATTGCATCAATATTAATACCCTGGGTGTGATATTAAAATATCATTTAGAAGATGGAGCTATACAAGGAAATGGGTGGAAAACACCTGGGAGCTGTCTGTATCATTTCCCACAACTACAGTACAATATACAATTATCTCATGTTATAAATAGTTCAATGGAAAATAAACCATATTTTGGTCTCATATGCTCTTCCAGAACCTCATCGCTGCCCACCCAGGGGCAGAGTCTGTTTTCTTTCCACAGGAGACGGGAGCGCTGTGACTGCCGAACAGGACGTGGCAGAGCAGCAGGGGTAGCAGCTGAGACTGTAGAGATAAAGCAAGGCATCCGACCCAGCAGCCAGCACCCCTGCCAGACGGGTAGGTGAGTGCATCTTCAGATAATTTCCGCTGAGGATCCAGACACTGGATCACAGAAAGGCGGCCCATTATGCCCTGTGCGTATTCTGCTCCACAGAATGTGTGGCCCTATGAACACAGTCAAGGATTGTTTTACATTATGCAGCTTTGGGGTAATAAATTACAAAGTCATAGTAGCTCTAATGACAACACTGGTTAGATTTCCTTGGAAAGTTTATTTAATCACTTTATACCTCTCTATTCTTATATGGAAAACTATAGAAGGAGCTTTAATTTCATATTATTATTATGAAGATGAATATAATAAATTAGGTTTTTTTAGGTGTTGACTTGTTTAATTTGCACTACACTATGAACTATGCACTCATATTAGAATGTTCATTGAATTTGGGTAGCTGAGGTCTAGAAAGTTAAGGTCCCATAGCTAGAAATTTCAGTTCCTCTAAGATAAAGTGGAAATTTTATCATTTCCTGAGTATATCTGAGTAGGTTGTATCTTTCCACCCCTGAGAGTATCAAGTGGGACAATTCTTGATGTGTTCTGTTTTGAAAGATGAATAAATCCAGGTTTTCTGGAGTTTTTTAGTCCTGAATTTATCTTTCCATGATTTTGCATGGGAAACTAGAATTTTGGGCATACAAAGATCACTTGCTTTATATAGGTGCATTCTCAAACAGCCATGCATCAACATGCAGGCGATTTGTGAACTGTGCATCATCAATTAATCAAGTAAAAATATTTGAGGGCCAAAATGTTCCAGGCACTGTGCCAACCAGGACCTGGCGATGAAACAGAGAAGTTTAGTTGTCAAGACATGGACTGGGACCAAGGTGGGTCTGCTGGACTGGTCCAAAAAGAGATTCTTGCAATGTTATGAGAATTTTGGGGACTCATGCATGGGAGGATTTGAGGTAGAGTGGCAAGATTTATTGGAGGGACTCGCAGGGCATAGCTGCCCCTGAGGAGGTTGCCACACTGCTCCATCCCCGAACGGGTGGCTCAGCTCCATCTCACTGCTGCAGATGTGCAGCCGCTGGGGCTGCAGGCCCACACTTGTCCTCACCAAGCCCAGGAGGAAGCCAGAACCCAGAGCTCGTGCCATTAGCCGGCCATTTGGAGCTTCCATAGTCCAGCACAGTCTCTGTCCCTGTCTGGCCCACTTTCCGGGCTGTGCTTTGGTGGGCTGGGTTGCCACATTCAGGCCCATGTGGCTGCTATAGAGAGAGAGCAGGCTTGGGACCTTTGTTAAGCTTTGATTATATATCCTTGGGTTTGGTAAGTGGTAAGTTTTCTTTCAACTAAGCTATCATCTTTCTAATTTTTGAGCGTCCTTATAACCAGTGTTGTGAATTTTGCATGTGGTAGATTGCTTATTTCCGTTTAGTTTAGTTATTTTCCTCGAGTTTGTTCTGCTCTTTCATTTGGGACATGTTTCTTTATCTCCCCATTTGGCCCGTTTCCCTGCCGTGTTTCTGTATATCAGGTAGGGCTGCTGCGTCTCCCAGGCTCAGTAGAACGGCCTATGTAGTAGGTGCCCTGTAAGGTCCTGTGGCCCAGCTGCCCTGTTCACCCAGCTCCAGGTTTGCTTCCACCTGTTGTACACCTTCCTGTTACAGTTGAGCCTTTAGCCTGGGACGCTTTGGAGCATTAACAGAAGGATTGACCCTAGGCCCATCCACTGCAACGACTGACTGGGCCCTCCAAGGTGATGGGTTAACTGTGTAAAGTCCACCCCACAGAGCAGGACTGACTTCAGCAGGCTCTAGTGCTCACTGAGCTTGCTGCTTGTGGTGGGGGTTGAGTGGTGCTTTGATGTGGTCTGATGCTGTCCACCGGGTATTGATGGCTCTGGGACCTTCTGGCAGGTGCAGTCCAAGGTCAGCCACTGCCTGTGCCCTACCCGTGGCAGCCCAGCTTGAGCTACAAAGCAATCTATAGAGGGCTGCTACTTGTGCTGGCCTTGGAGGTGTCTGGGCGAGGCCAAGCTTCGAACCAAGGCCAGACACTTCAGTCCCTCCTGTATGTCGCTGGTGCCTTTTGAGCTGCTGCCCCAGTTCAGGAGCTCAAAGCAAGTGAGTCTGAGTAAGTCTATGCTTGGGTGCTTTAAGAGGAACTGCCTGGGACAGTCCTCGGTATCACTCAGCCACGATCTCACTGGTTTTTACAGCCATAAATTATGGGGATTTCTCTGTCTGGCACTGGAACTCTGGGCTGGAATGCCTGGTATGAGGCTGGGACCCCTTTCTCTTCAGGGGAAACTTCTGCAGCCAAGATATCGCTCCATATGTTTATCTTTTATTTTTATTTTAAAATATGTTTTTATTGATTTTAGAGAGAGGAAGGAAGAGGAAGAATGAGCAAGAGAGAGAAACATCAATGTGAGAAACTTGGCTCAGTGGATAGAGCCTCGGCCTGCGGACTGAAAGGTCCCAGTTTAGATTCCGGTCAAAGGCATGTACCTGGGTTAGGGGCACATCCCCAGTGGGAGATGTGCAGGAGGCAGCTGATCGATGTTTCTCTCTCATTGATGTTTCTAACTCTCTATCTCTCTCCCTTCCTGTCTGTAAAAAATCAATAAAATATATTAAAAAAAAGAGAGAGAGAGAAACATCAATGTGAGAAACACCGATCAGTTGCATCTAGCAAGCACCCCAACTGGGGATCGAACCTGCAACCTGGGCGTATTCCCTGAAAAGGAATCAAACACAGAAAGACACTCAACCAACTAAGCCCTCCTGATTTTTAACCAGCATACATGAGTGTGGGACCAGCTTGTTCTTTGTCTCTAACTCTCCCACCAAACTCGATGTGGCTTCTTTTTTTTTTTCTTTCTTTTTTCACCAACTTACACTTTACACAAAAATAAACTTAAAATGGATAAAGGACTTAAACATAAGACAGAAAACTATAAAAATCTTAGAAGAAGCCATAGGCAGCAAAATAGCAGACATTTGTCATAGCAATATCTTTACCCATATAGTTCCTAGGGCAGTGATGGCGAACCTCTGACACGCGTGTCAGAGGTGACATGCGAACTCATTTTTTTGGTTGATTTTTCTTTGTTAAATGGCATTTAAATATATAAAATAAATATCAAAAATATAAATCTTTGTTTTACTATGGTTGCAAATATCAACAAATTTCTATATGTGACACGGCACCAGAGTTAAGTTAGGGTTTTTCAAAATGCTGACACACTGAGCTCAAAAGGTTCGCCATCACTGCCCTAAGGCAATGGAAACTAAGGAGAAAATAAACAAATGGGACGTCATCAAAATAAAAAGCTTCTGCACAGCAAAAGAAACCATAAACAAAACAACAAGAAAACCCCTGCATGGGATAATATATTTGCCAGTATTATCTCTGATAAGAGTTTAATCTCCAACATTTACAGGGAACTCATACAACTTAACAAAAGGAAGATAAACAATCCAATCAAAAATGGGCAAAGGACCCAAACAGACACCTTTCAAATCAGGACATACAGAAGGCCAAGAGACATATGAAAACATGCTCAAAGTCACTAATCATCTAAGAGATGCAAATCAAAACTCCAATGAGGTACCATCTCACACTGTCAGAATGGCTATCATCAACAAATCAACAAAGGACAAGTGCTGGCGAGGATGTGGAGAAAAAGAAACTCTTGTGCACTGCTGGTGGGAATGCAGACTGGTGCAGCCATTGTGGAGAACAGTATGGAGTTTCCTCAAAAATTAAAAATGGAACTCCCATTTGACCCAGTGATCCCACTTCTAGGAATATATCCCAAGAAAACTGAAACACTAATCAGAAATGATATATGCACCCCTATGTTCATAGAGGCACAATTCACCATAGCTAAGATTTGGAAACAGCCTAAGTGCCCATCAGCAGATGAGTGGATTAGAAAACTGTGGTACATCTACACAATGGAATACTACCCTGCTGTAAAAGAGAAGGAACTCTTACCATTTGCATCAGCATGAATGGAACTGGAGAGCATTTTGCTAAGCTAAATAAGCCAGTTGGAGAAAGATAAATATCACATATCTTACTCATTTGGGGAATATAATGAACAACATAAGCTGATGAACAAAAATAGAGCCAGAGACATAGAAGCATGGAACAGACTGTCTAACCTATGAGGGAAAGGGGGTTTGAGGGGTAAGAGATCAATCAAAGGACTTGTATGCATGCATATGAACATAACCAATGGACACAGACAGTAGGGGGGTGAGGGCACGTGTGGGGGGTGGGGGTGGCTGGGGAGAGGTCAATGGGGGGGAAAGGAGAATCATGTAATACTTTAAACAATAAAGAATTTTAAAAAAGATGTGGATTCTTTTTATATTTTTAGTTATAGGACTTCTGTTCAGGAGGTTCCAATTGATGGTTTTTCTGTAATTTAGTTGTAATTTTGATGTGGTTGTGGAAGGCTGTGCGTATAGCATTTACCTCTGCCACTATTTTAACTGGAAGCCCTGAATTTGTCTTTTTCACTTAAGATTTAAAGTGCAATAGTATAAACATCCATACATTGAATGAGTAGTGAGCATCTTTTTCGCGTCAGACACTATTCTGGGCGCTTGAGCTATCAGTGAGCACAACCTCTGAGAGTTCCTTTTTCATGGCACATACATGCCAAGGGTCACTAGTACACTAACATTTCCTCACCTTGCCTTCAGTAACCTGGAAGACACACATTAGTAGGCAGTTCCTGGTCCAAGTTCTATAGTGCCCCATCTCTTTTTAACAGAAAAGCCTTGCAACCCTTTTGGTTCCTGTGGAATTGTGGGTGCTGATTTTCCCCCCAACTATTAACTGTCATTTATCTTTCTCATTCAGCTCCTTTACATATGCTGAGTGCCGATAATTTTTTCTACAAGAGAATATCCTTTAACCATAGGAATTATGTATACTTTTTGTTAATCACATTGGTAATATCTGCCTAGATGCCAGTATTTTTGCAGTATTTGTTATTTTCATTAATTTGGATTTATTATAATTACTGACCTTAATTATGGATTTTTAAAAGTGTGATGCCTCCTTTTATATTTCTGCTCGCAGGCCATTGAACAATTTTAATCAACGGTATATTAGGAAAAGTAGTATTTAGGCCATTATGCAGAACTAGGTTTAAACCTTTGTGTTTTCATAAACAAGAATGATTAACTTTTATGCTTCTCATCTGTCAAATATGAAGGACATTTATTTCATTGGATTGTTATTTCCCAAATTCACTGCTGTTTATTTCATAAATGCAAAAGGAATACCTCAATAAATATTTACTATTATTTTGATCATTTATTTTTCTGCTCCCTGCATTTCTTATTTTATATTCTCACTGTTTCCTTGAGACCATTACATTCTACAGTGTGCACTGGAGTATAGGAAATTCAGTCTGTGGATATAAAAAGCAGAGCTCCAAGGGGTGGCAGAGGATAAAGTCAGCTCAGAGACTAATTGACTTGTTGGGTTTGGAAGGTACATTTATAACCTGTTCTTTCAGTATATTAAAATGTGCTCCTGACTTTTAAAAAGGACAACATTTCAATCAGATTTAGTTATCTGATAGTTCTTAAAAGTGTTTTAAAAAGGAAATTAAATTATTGAGATATAATATCTCAATATTTGTTTGCTTTATAGAAGTGAAAATATACTTGAAAATATTTTTGAAATATATTTTCAACTTCCAGTCAAGATGGTGGAGTAGGTAAAGGCTGTGCTCACTACCTACTATGACCATATCAAAATTATAAGTAAATTATAGAACAATAATAATTTAGAATTACATGAAGACTAGCAGAACATAATTCTTATAACCAAGAACATAAAAAAATAAGCTAGGCTAAGGTGATGGTAGGAGCAGTGACGTAGAGCAGGCCACTCCCACACCCACTGTGTCGTGATTGAGAACCAGGAGTGGTGGAGAGCTTCGGTATTGCATCCTCCTACAACCACATTAAAATGTCAACTAAAGTATAGAAATCCATCATTGAGAACCACCTGAGAGCTAGCTGAACAGAAAGAGGTGTCATTACTAAGGATATAAAGAAGAAGCCACATTGAAACTGGTAGAAAGGGCAGAGACTAGGCATAGGATGGTCTCACATCCACGCTTGGTGGCTATACATCAGGAGGGATATCTCAGCTGTAAAGGTGCCCCCTCAGGAGTGAGGGGTCCTAGCTCCACACCAGGCTCCCAGCCTAGGGTGCCAGTGCTGAGAAGAGAAGTTCCCACTTCTGGGTGGGAAATCAACAGGGATTATGATTGAGTGAGATGCAGAGCCACAGTTCAGTACATGAATGACCCAAACTCACTCGCTCTGAGGTCCAGCCTGGGGCAGCAGCTCTACACGTACCAGGGACATATGGAAGGAACAGAACTGTGTGGCTCCAGCATGAGGGCTGGAGGGGCAGCTTTCTCCCAGACAGAAGTGCTGGCAGAGGCCATTGTTCCTTTTCTGAACCGTCTTCCCCACAGAACTGTCAGGCAGGCACTATATCTGAGTCTCCACCAACCCAACTCACACTGTTGGGCCTGTCCTACTGATTCTCTGAGACCCGGCCCCACCCAACTTGCAGGCCTCCCAAGCTATTTCCAGTGGCTTTTCCATGCAAACAGCCTATCTTGGCTCATAGCCACGGACTTTCCCAAAAGTCTCCCAAAGTTTCACAATCCCCAACAAGCAGCACCTGGCCTCAGTGTGCCCTGTACATCTGGCTAAGCAGCTCCTGGTCTGGCACTGGTGGCAGGGGGCCTTGGCTCACAATTTGGATGCTCCCGGGCACCTCCAAGCCCAGAACAAGTAGCAGCCATAGGCGGATTGCTTTGTAGCTCATGCCAGGTGGCCCAGACAAGGCATTGAACTTGGCCAGCATCTCCCAGGAGATCTCAAAGCCAGCACACACTGGACAGCTTCAGACTATGTCAAAGCACCACCAACCATCTCTAAAAGTAGTACAATTCATGGGCGATGTAATCAGCCTCTGCACAGCTGATCCTCCACAGTGGTTGCAGCTAGTCCTTGCCGCCAATGAGTTTGGGGGTACATCCCTCCAATCAAAATGCCGAAAGAAATGAAGATTCAACTGCAAAATGAAAGGTCGATCTATTGAATGGGTGAAGCTATTTTCTAATGATAGATCTAACAAGGGGATAATATACAAAAATATAAGGAGCTCATACAACTTAACAACCCCAAAAACCAAACTATTAGATTTAAAAATAAGCAGAAGACCTGAATAGACAGTTCTTCAAAGAGAACATACAGATGGCCATTAAACATATGAAAAGCTTCTCAACATCACTAATCACCATAGAAATGCAAAATAAAACCACAATGAAATATCATTTCACAACTGTCAGAATGGCTATCATCAGTAAATCAAAAAACAACAAGTGTTGGGAACGATGTGGAGAAAAGGGAACCCTCTTGCACTGTTGTTTGGATTGTAAATTGGTGCAGCCCAATGGAAAGCAGTACAGAGGTTACTCAAAAAATTAAAAATAGTGCTATCATATGACCCAGCAATTCCACTTCTTGGTATTTATTTGAAGAAATCCTCTGTACTAATTGGAAAAGATACATGCAGTCCTATATTTTTGTAGCATTATTTACTATGACTGAGATATGGAAGCAACTTAAGTGTCTATCAATAAAAGATGTGAGTCATGTATACAAAAGTATATTACTTGGCCATAAAAATAATGAAATCTTGTCATTTGAGACAACATGGTTAGACCTAGAGAGTATATGCTAAATGAAATAAGTCATACAGATAAAGACACGCAGGCATGGAAACATGGAACAGACTGATGAATCTTAGAGGGAAGGGAAGAGAGGGAAGAGATCAACCAAAGATCTTATATGCATACTAGAGGCCTGGTGCATGGATTCATGCACTGGGCCGCTAGTTAAATAATAAAAACATATTTTCAACATCAAGTACTTGAGACATAAATTAATCTAGTTGTTTCTATCAAAATAAAATAACCTTAAACCTACCTGAAGCCAAACTCTAAATTTGATCTAAACTAGAGATAAATACGTGTAGATAAATGGCATAAGAAATGTTCTCATATTATCTCCTGTAGATCTTATGTTATAATATTTTCAACATCAAGTACTTGAGACATAAATTAATCTAGTTGTTTCTATCAAAATAAAATAACCTTAAACCTACCTGAAGCCAAACTCTAAATTTGATCTAAACTAGATCAAATGGCATAAGAAATGTTCTCATATTATCTCCTGTAGATCTTATGTTATAAACACATTATGTATAGATGGATAAACAATGGATCATATCTTCCCTATAGCAGTTGCCTGCATTTCCTCCGGATGATTTCAAAAGTATTTAGACAAGTTTAAATTCCTTTCAGCTGCCTGCCACTGAAGGAGTTTCTGTTTATTATTTGAGTCCTGGATAATGAAGTAAATTAATCAAGAAATATAATTCACAATTGTATAAACGCTTTAAAAATTGGACCAGACAAGTTTTTACCCAAAAGTCAATAGAAAATATATAATATTTCACTGACTCTTTTATTTACAAATAAAAGCCCGCTGATTTAATGATGTTTGAGGAAGCACATCAGGTTTATTCTTCTGTCAATTCCAAGTGTAAATCCCACCAGTCCACCTCATTCTTATGACATGCTTGGCTCAGTTTCAGCACGAATATCTGTGCAGGCTGCCCAGAAAGAGTAACTAGTGGTCATAACATTAAATGGTAGTGGTAGAACTTTAATGAAATTAAGAATCTTTAAGAGCTAAATATGCATCTGTAATAATAATTGCATTTTATAATAAATTTTCATCAATATCCATACAAGTTATTGATAATATTTTATAATTGAATAACTCAAGTTAATAAACATCAATTAACTTGTGTAACATCCAATAGCTGGTAAAGGGTAATTATAAGAGTTACCCCAGCCTTGTGACTCCAGAGTCCATATTATTTGTACCTCCCCTAGGTCTTGAGTGCCAGAAAAAACCCACAAGATATCCTGCCCTCATGGAGGTTACAATCTAGGAATTTCCAGGACATTTCAATAATCACACATGTAAGTGAAAAATAACAGTGGAGATAAGTTCTGTGAAGAGGAGTGTGTGACACCATGCGCTCATATAGTTAATTTGTTTTAATGTGGAAAAGCAGACGAGTGAAATCTTTCAGAGGAAGCGAAGATTGCTCTAACATGTTAAAATTAGTTTTAGGGATGTGAGAGGAGTTCTTCCTGGAAGAAGTCTTCTGCATCTGAGAATATTTTAAAAGGCCAGAAGAACACAGGTGTGTGTGAATGTTGTGTGTGTATGGAGAGAGCGAGAAACAGAAAGAGAAAGAGGAATGTGTCACAGCAAGAGAAATATTGAGTGGTAGATAGCAGCCAGATCATGTAGGGCCTTGTATTCATTATAAGTATTTGGCAGTTTTCATAAAAGTGTTTTATGAGAAGTGAGGCTAAACATTTGTTTCAAAACATCACTCTGGTTCTAGTCTAGAGAACAAATTGGAGTTCAAGAAGAACAAAATTGGGTAGAGATTGACCCTCAAGTAGGTTGATTATCTCTCTAACTGAAGCTCCATTTTATGCAAAATATGTTGTATTACATATTATAATAGTATTTGCTGTGTTCTTAGCTATCTTTTCTTTGGATCTTATATCTGAAGAAATTTATTTGACTTCACTCTGCTCATGGTACTTTTAAATGTCTCTTCAGAAAAATGGAATAGTTTTTCCATTAGTATTTTGATCTAAAAGATCCCTAAAAAGATGTCAGGGTATCAGGGTTTCAGGCAAGTTATATCTAACTAGAGGCCCGATGCACAAAATCTATGCAAGAGCGGGCTTTCGCAGCCCGGCTGCCTCGGCCCTCGCAGCCTGGGGCTGCCTTGCAGCCCCGACTGCCTCACAGCCCCGTGTCCCCACCCCCCACCCACTGGTCATTCCAGAAGATCATTCTAGAAGGTTGTTCCGCTGTCCAGTCTAATTAGGATATTAGCTCTTTATTATATAGGATATTTTTCAACTCTGCTCTGCTATTGTGAACAATGTATGAGGTTCAATTCTACCCATGGGTTTGATCTTAAGCTGACCTCTAGGGAGGTCACTTATTATAGATAGTGGGGTTCACAGTTTTGCCTTTTAGCTCTTTTTCCTCCTATCAATATGTCAGTACTGCCTGTTTAGAGTCACTATTTTATATCAAAATTATATACTTTAGCTCAGTAAGTACACAGAAAATGGACATTCACAATGAAGGATTGTTTAATCAAATCTGGCGATCAATGCAAATTTATATTTTGTAGCCCAATTGCACACATAGTCCTATAGGGATTGTAAACAATTTTTTAAGACTGTAGTTTGATTTAGTTTAGTATAGTACCTAGCATAGTGTTATGGACATATGTACTCATGGCACATCCTAGACAAATAAACTAGTGAATATATAAATAAAATAAATATTCTACACCTTTTCTGAAGATAGAAACTAAAGAAATGCAGTGATACATGCAAGTATAATTTAAGTTTGCACATGGAAAATAATTGAGAACTCAGAGTTCAAAACACATTCAGTCGCCACATGAATGACAGGTTGTTTATCATGGTTAAAGAAACATGACATGACCTTTTGCTTTCTTTTAAATGCCACTTCCTGTGTTCCCCTTTCTCTGTATGTCACTCATTCATGCTAAGTATGCAGGGCATGTTAAAAACTAGAAAAATAAATCACACAGTCATCTGTCTGCCAAGTGCCAAATGTACCGCTTAGTTTAGTTGTTTATTTGTTTTTCACACAATTGATTAAAGAGTTGGCATCTTTCTCTTAAAGAGACAGTCATTTTAGATTTCGAGGGCAATACTGTCTCTGTTACAATTACTCAGCTCTCCCACTGTAGTGTGAAAACAGCCACGGACAGAATGAAAATGCATGTGTGTCGATGTGTTATAATAAAACTTTATTTAGAAAAGTAGGCTTTGATCCTATAGGCCCGTGGTCGGCAAATCGCAACTTGCGAGCCACATGCGGCTCTGTGGCCTTTTGAGTGTGGCTCTTCCACAAAATACCACGTGTGGGCGCACACATACAGTGCAATTGAAACTTCGTGGCCCATGCACAGAAGTTGGTATTTTGTGGAAGAGCCACACTCAAGGGTCCAAAGAGCTGCATGTGGCTCACGAGCTATGGTTTGCCGACCACGGCTATAGGCCATAGCTTGCTAACTTCCAGAAGAGTTTAGTTGCAATGAAGTCAACCAATATAATGTTTAATATGTGTGTATTTTGATATCAGAAAACATAAGACATATTTGATAAGCCTAGGAATAAACTTAAAATGCTACCTAGGTTGGCTGAAATGCAGCCTGAGAAAACCCAGGGTAGGGTTTCAGTACTGGTGGGACAATAAAAGATCCTGCGTGAGGTAACAGGAAGTAGAGGGATTGGAATGTTCGCAACTTCTTTAGTAAAAGTAAAGTGCATAAGAACCAAACCAAATAGTTAAGTTAGTTACAAGTGTAACTTTGACTTGTGACTCTTGAAAATGTCTCGAGATAGGGATTTGGCTCAAAGGATACTAAAAGAAGCAGGTCAGGCTGAAATGAAATGGGTTTGCAGAGACTGCCATGCTCAGCCCTCAGTTGTTCATCTTGTATCGTTATCTATGGTCACTAATATGGTACAGCTTTTTGGAAGACAGATGCCAAATGAGCAAGTTTATTTTCGATGAAGGATTTCTATTTAATTTCTTTGTCTACCAACTGTTGCTAATTTATCTCTAGCACAATATGCCACAGAAGAATACCCAGATACAATCTCTGCCACTGGAATGGTTGAAGTCTAATTGACAAGCTGTCCCATATCAAAATGAATTAGACAAACACAGAACAAGCTAATTCAGCCCAGACAGTGTTGCTCAGTGGTTGAGCACTGACCCATGAACCCAGAGGCCACTGGTTTGATTCCCAGTCAGGGCGCATGCCTGGGTTTGCAGGCTCAATCCCCAGAAGGGGGTATACAGGAGGCAACTGATTGATGTTCTTCTCTCATGGATGTTTCTATCTCTCTATCCCTCTCTCTTTCCCTCTCTCTAAAGCAGCGGTTCTCAACCTGTAGGTAGCGACCCCTTTGGCGGTCAAACAACCCTTTCACAGGGGTCGCCTAAGACCATCCTGCATATCAGATATTTACATTACGATTCATAACAGTAGCAACATTACAGTTATTAAGTAACAAGAAAATAATTTTATGGTTGGGTCACAACATGAGGAACTGTATTTAAAGGGCCAGAAGGTTGAGAACCACTGCTCTAAAGCAAGCAATGAAAACATTTAAAAAAAGAAAAGAAAATGTGAATTCAGATGATATAGAATGATGGTTTATATCAGTGTTTCTCAAATTCTATTTCACATACACCCACTGGGGATCTTGTTACAAGGAAGACTCTGATTGTATGGGTTTGGAGTGAGGCCTGGTGTACTTGACCTTTGGCAAGCTCTTGTGTGATGGTTGATGACCCTCTTGGTGCAGGATCATGGGTAAATTAAGCAGAACTCTATGCAGGTTTTGAAGAGATTGTTAGAGGCTGAGTGGTCAGGAATTTCTGGATGAAATGGGAGTGGGACTGTGCTCAGAAGAAAGATCCAAGTTCAAATGCGTACAACAAGCAGGGCTGTAACAGGGTGCACCGGGATAGTGCGAGATAACAGGAGAGGTCTGCGTTGAGCCAAACCTGGTTTCTATTGTTGAAAGTTCAGGTGTAGAGGGTATCAGTTAGAACAAGGCGCCAAACTGCAGTAACAATCAAGCCTTTACTCACTCAGCAGTGCAAGTAAGAGGGGAAAGGAGAGGTGCAGGCTTCTGCGTGTTCCGTTTTCTCACAGAACTACAGCGGGTGAGGGTCAAAAACACATCACCTTCCAGCCAAGGAGCGCTAAGCAAGGGGCCCTGCCTCTGTTAGGACAGAGTGGGGAAGGGAATGGTTAGGAGCTAAATGGCACTGTGTCAGCGTGGAGAAGGGGCCTCAGCCAAGCCCCCGTGCAGAGGCCGCCACGTGGAGCTGCCCGCGCTGACATGTGTGAAAGGAAGGTCAGACGGCAAGTCCGGAAGCCTGCGTCCTCGACCGCAAGTTCTGGAAAACTGTGTGTGCACCACGTCTGGTGCGGGGAGGCCAGCTTCCCGTCCGGAGGCTTGCCTGGCAGACCTTGCGATCGCCGATGGTTGGGTTCGGAGGGTCACGGGTAAGGTTCTGGCTGGGAACTGGATTCCTCCCCTATTTTATGTCTCCAGTGGCAGCCACTGTTCAGCTTCAGCGACTGCTTCCAGGAAGGATCCAGATGTAACCAAGTCTTTCAAGGTAAGCCACACGTTTACATGTGAGATTGTCTGATTTTCAAATATCATAACTTTTTAAAATTATTATTCTTACTTTTTAATACTTTAAACTCAGGACACGTTTCCTTATCCCGATCCAGCCTCGGGGACAACAGTGTGAAACTTCTGCTTGATAAGATGAAGGAACTTGGCTGAAAGACAAGGTTCTGGAGAGAGAATAGAGGGAGAGAAAAAGAAATCCTCCATTGTTTGAGCTAAGCTTGCTGGAGCCTGAGATCAGGCAAACTGATTTTATTTTAAACTTATTTTATCTCTCAATAGATATGTAGGTTGTTCCTACACATTGGCTATTCTGACAAGTATTCCTATAGGTATAGTGCTACTATCCCTTTCAATTCTCTTTCCACCTTAGGACTGGGATCACTTGGGGCATCAGATAGTTCTATATTTCTTTTGGTTTTTTGTGTTTTTTTTTTAAGAGCCTCCACACTGTTTTTCATAGTGACTGCACCACTTTTCTAGAGCAGTTAGCAAGAGTCCCAATTTCTTCACTTCCTTACAAATATTTGTCTTATTTTTTTGACAATAGCTATCCTGACAGGTGTGGAATAATATGCCATTGTGGTTTTTATTTGATGGCATGTGCATACAAGCAAATACTATACAGTCTTAAAAAGGAGGGGGGGGGAGGCTGGCCAGTGTGGCTCAGTTGGTTGAGTGCATCAGAAGGTCACCAGTGTGATTCTTGGTCAGGGCACATACCCAGGTTGCGGGTTCTGTCCCCAGTCAGGGTGCACCCAGGAGGCAACCAATCAATGTTTCTCTTTCATATCAGTATTTCTCTCTCCCTCTCCCAACCCCTTCTCTCTAAAAACTAATTAATAAACACATATTTTTAAAAAAGAAGGAAATTCTGACATGCTACAATATGTATAGACCTTGAGGACATTATGTTAAGTGAAATAAGCCAGCCACAGAAGGAGAAATGATGCATGATTCCACTTATATTAGGTATCTTAAATAGTCAATTCATAGAATTAAAGAGTAGAATGGTGGTTTTCAGGGGCTGGGGGAGGGAGAAATGGGGAGGTGGCAATCAGTAGGCATAAAGTTTCAGTTGAGATGGTTATAAGCTCTAGTGATTGGCTGTACATTGTATCTGTGGGCAACAAGAATGTTCTGTATACTTAAACATTTGTGAATAAGGTCAAGCTCATGTTAAGTATTCTAACCACAATAAAATTTTTAAAAAGCTCTTAAAATTTATTTTATCTCCTAATTAACTCCATATCATGAGACTCCTGAGCCTTCTCAAAGGTGACATATGTTCAAGACCTGAGCCCTCCAAGCAGAGATTTATTCTAAGGCAGACAATGGCTGAGTTGTTTCTTGTTAAAATGTCGCAGTCCTCAGAGTTATAGTTCATCACACTCAAGCACTCTACAGAACCATTGTCCACAACAAGAATGTAGAGACCCAGGCTAAAACAATCTTCTCTGACTTGTGGAGTTGAAGATGAAAGAGATACATTTGTTTTACTGAGCTACTGAGTTTATTATGGGGTGCCGGAAATTCCCAGGGTGGCTCACAATGATATATCTATGTACCTTTAAATATGGACCATCATGAGCTCCAAGCAGCAAAGATAAATCTTTCTGAGGAGTAATAGGAGACTTTATAATGTGTGGACACAGACAATGGGGTGGTGAGGGCCTGAGGGTGGGAGGATGAGAAAGATTACTGGGGGGAAAAGGAGGACCTATGTAATACTTTCAACAATTAAGATAAAAAAAAAAAGACTATTCCCCTGGCTCCAGATCTAAGGGCGGTTTTTGCCTGCCCATCCCTTCCCCACACAGAGATGTATTTGTTGAGGCTCCTGCTACAATGCTGTTCAGATCTGTCTTGTGCTTAGGGGCCCGGTTTTACCAGCCAAGCTCAGACACTGTACCCCAATTTTGGCAATTACTCTGTTGGCCTTCAAAGGACTCTGTGTTCAGTGCTCAGTTGAAATCATTTCTGCACTTTACTTACATCACCTGTTTAGAAATGTTAGTTCCAGTTTCACCTTCAGTATAGTCAAAGAAACCAATTACAAAAAATAAAAAGAAAAGAGATTGTTATTTAAGACTGCTCACCTATTTCACGTTATCAACATCTAGTCACAAATTTTTCAGCACCTACATACTGTAGGCTTATATTTTCAAGAGCTAGGCCTTTTAACTTCTTAACTCTCAGTCCTTGGCCTATAATACCTTCTTTCTTTCTTTTTTTTCCCCTGTTTCATCCTTATTCAGCCTTAGAATCAAATTCATAGCATAAGTCCACGGAAGCTTTTCCTTGTCTTCTTCAGCTCAATAAAGTTTTTTTTAATTGTTCAGATTTCTTAATGCCTGAGGTTTTTGTATGTGTGTGTGTGTGTATGTGTGTGTAAAGAAACATTAACACTTACATGTATTTGGCTTAATTACATTAGAAATCTGTCTAACTGGTAAGAGTCACTGATATATTGATTAATGAGATAGCATTTATTCAAATCAAAATCCAAATATTATCCTTTACTGTACAAGTCATCAATCAAAATCAAACATATTGAATTTCCTTGAACTTAAAATATTATTGTAGACATATTTGATTAAAATTTTCTAAGCTAAGTAAGAAAATGTTCATTACTTTTATGCAGACAAAAGAAACAAAAATTAGGTCTTAGTTGTTATATCAAAAAAATTGTAATCACATATTCTATCATATATTTGAAGCTTGGATTTTTTTACCATAATTTAATTACTAACTTGTCATAGTGATACAGTACACTGTGATATATTAACTTATTTATTCATGTAATTAGAAATTCTAGAAAGCCTTATCATTACAAAGAAGTGGGTAAACTAGTTGATGAGGGTTCAACTCTTCTCAGACGATTCTCATTTAAGAAACAATTGTTGAATTCATGTTGGGTCTCACGGTCAGACTCCTTGGTACTCCACCATCAGTGGTGACCATTTGCCATGTCTTTCTTAAACCCATGTATCTTTTTGTTATCATTGGTGCTCACAGATCCTATTCTTTACTGCAAATAATTTACTCCACCATTTTTAGTCTTATTCCTCTCTAATTGCTCATGCACACATACACACCCTTGAAAGAAAAAAATAATATATCACCACTGTTGCATTAATTATTATTAAATTGTGCACAGTACGCCGCCCGCCACTTCCGCAGGAGCTGGCGGGAAACACAGCGCGCTGCCGGGAGCCGCAGCGTGCCACGGGGAGCCGCGCTGCTTCTGCGGGAGGCAGGCCCACTGTCTCCTCTCCGGGCCTGCGTTCGGCCGTGGGCTGGTACCCCTGTCCCTGTCGTGTCCACTCGGCTCCGGGGGTCTGGCCCAAGCCGGGGTGCGGCAGCTCACCGGCCCCCTGTCTCTGTCTCCATCTCCGCTCCAGGCTTCACCTGCGTGTGCAACCTCTTCCTGTCTGGTCGTGATCCGTTATGGCGCCCTGGACTAATTTGCATATTCTCTCTCTCTCTCTCTCTCTCTCTATCTATCTATATATATATATATGTTGTATTTATATGTATATAATGTTTAACCACCATTTATATTATAACTATAGGCCTTGTGCACAAATTCATGCACTTGGGGGTGGTGGGTCCCCTCAGCCCAGCCTGCACCCTCTCGTGCAGTCTGGGAGCCCTCACCTTAGCACTGGCAAAGAGTCGCTGCTGCATATGCCAGCCGTGAGCGTGGCTTCTGGCTGAGTGGCGCTCCCCCTGTGGGAGCGCACTGACTACCAGGGGGCAGCTCCTGTGTTGAGCAGGATTGGGCCAAAACTGGCTCCCATCCCCCAAGGGGTCCCAGATTGTGAGAGGGTGCATGCCAAGCTGAGAGACCCTACCAGTGCAGGAAGCCGGGGAGGGATGAAGGAGGTTGGGCAGCTCAGGAGGGACCGCAGGAGGGCTCCAGGGCATGTCGTGCCCATCTCGCTCAGTCCCAATCGGCTGGACCCCAGCAGCAAGCTCACCTACCGGTTGGAGCATCTGCCCCTGGTGGTCAGTGCATGTCATAGCGAGCAGTTGAGTGGCCTTAGCATATCATTAACATCTTTTGCTTTGATTGGTTGAATGGCTGACTGGAGGACGGACACTTAGCATATTAGGCTTTTATTATACAGGATTAAATTTGTATACTTCATACTAAATTTCCCTTTTATATGTTGTTATAAGTTCATGCTGCATCATACATAACTGTGTTTATTACTGTCGGTTATAATCATTAGCACACAGCTTGTCATAACCTGAACAGTAGAGTCCCTTTGTCTTTTTAGTGTTCTGACATTCTTTAATGTGTTCTTGGATTTTGGCAATCATAGCTATTCTATGCCATCCAAAGATTTTAGGCCCCTCTCTATAGATCCACATTTCTAGCTAAACTATAACCTATAGGAGACCTTTGTGAATATTATAAAAAGGTACCTCTTGCTGAAGCCGGTTTGGCTCAGTGGATAGAGCGTCGGCCTGCGGACCGAAAGGTCCCAGGTTCGATTCCGGTCAAGGGCATGTACCTGGGTTGCGGGCACATCCCCATTGGGGGATGTGCAGGAGGCAGCTGATCGATGTTTCTCTCTCATCGATGTTTCTAACTCTCTATCTCTCTCCCTTCCTCTCTGTAAAAAATCAATAAAATATATTTAAAAAAAAAAAAGGTACCTCTTCCTGGTGGACATAGCTTCCTGGCAAATGTCAGGTGGTGGTAAGAGGGGTAGCAGTGTGCCTCAGTAGCACACACTTGGTGCACCTGTTCATGGCAGCCCATCCTTCTCACTTTGATAAAGGTCGGTATTAGAAACGAATCTTTCATTCTAGAACATTCACTGATACATACAAAGTGGACAGTGGTGCTCCTGAAGTGTTTGCATGGTGATTGAGAACATGGGTTTCTTTGAATCTTGGCCCTGCTCCTGGTAATGTGACTGGGGAACTAACCAATCATGTCTAAACCTTTGCTTCCTTATGTGTAAAATTTGGGATTTTAACAATATTTACCTCAAAGAGTTACGCTGAAAATTTGGTAAGTTAACATACATAATGCTGCTAAAACCGTGTGTGGTACATGAGTGTTAAAAAAGTTAAATGATGCCCTGGCCAGGTTGGCTCAGTGGATAGAGCATCAGCCTGTGGACTGAAGGGTGCTTCTGCCCCTCTGACCCCCTCTGAGCTGCTGAGTGAGGGCTGCAACTAGCATCTCTACTGCTAATGCATCAGCTGGAGCCCAGCATAGGAAGGGAGGGTGAGGGAAGGTGTGATTGCACATCTGGGCTTTATTTTTCTCTGGGAATGGTGGCTGCCAGACCATAGCTCCACACCTTTGCACTGTGTCTCTAACACTCTCACTGGGCTCAGCCACAATGTACACCAGCTACTCAGGCCGGAATGCTGCCTCTGCCCCTCCCACTTCTCTGGGCTACAGAATAAGGGCGACCACACTACCCTCCCCTGCTACAGTCAGCTGAGGCCGTGCTGAGCAGCAAACTGCATCTGAGGCTGCCTTCTTTGTACTTTCCCCTGTCCTGCCTCTCCTGCTTTTTCCATATACCCATCTTTAGATGACTCAAAGGGCAGATCTCTCAGATGTGTTTATTGGTTGAGCAGGAAACCTCTTGTTGACTTACACTTGTTTGGTTTGTGGTAACTTGAAGAGAAGAAACCAAGAGGACTTCTCACACCACCATAATGCGGACATCCTGGGTAATGTGAATTATATGTATTATTTTAATTAAAACTTAATAAAATCTTCTCAAGTACATATGTGCACTATTTTAAGAGGACATCACTCAGACATAGAGAAAGCTGATCCTATATAATAAAGAAGTAATATGCTATATAATAAAGAAGTAATATACAAGATGGCCGCCCCCATGTGGTCAAAGATGGCCACCTCAAGATGGCTGGCAGGAGAGGCCATTGTGGGAGATCAGGCCTGTAGGGGAGGCCATTGTGGGAGATCAGGCCTGTAGGGGAGGACAGTTGGGGGGCATCCAGGCCAGCAGGGGAGGGCAATTGGGGGCATCCAGGCCAGCAGGGGAGGGCAATTGGGGGCGTCCAGGCCAGCAGGGGAGGGCAGTTAGGGGCGGCCAGGCCTGCAGGGTAGGGGGTGATCAGGCTGGCAGGGTAGTTGTTAGGTGGTGATTAGGCTGGTAGGCAGAAGCAGTTAGGGGCAATCAGGCAGGCAGGCAGGCGAGCAGTTGGGAGCCAGCAGTCCTGGATTGTGAGAGGGATGTCCGACTGCCTATTTAGGCCTGATCCTGGGTGGGATTGGGCCTAAATGGGCAGTCAGACATCCCTTGAGGGTTCCCAGATTGGAGAGGGTGCAGGCTGGGCTGAGGGACACCCCCTTCCCCATATACAAATTCCGTGCACCGGGCCTCTAGTTGTTAAATAATTGTACAAAAAGCCTTTACTTAATGTCATTTATAGATTCTGTGACTCTAAGAAAAATGGTGTTTACCAAAGTCAGTTTTACCATAGGCTAGTTGACATAAACAAGAGTTAAGCTTGTGTGGCATCTCATCAATGTAATAATGAAGAGATGTTGAACAAAATGACATTATTTGAGGACCTGATGTTCAAGGTCCGTAGTCATTAGCTACAGTTAATATGATTTGCCTTCATTGCTTGATATTATCATAAATAAAACATTTAGAAGGGAGGTATATTATAAAGCTGACACTTGTCAAAGTTGGAAAGTAGACAGTAATTTGGTGGATAAAACCATTTAAGTTCTGGTGTGTAACATTTATTTTTTAGAATTAATTATCTAGCCCTGACTTGCTTTATTCAGCAAGACTTGATGGTTAAGTTATGACTATCTGCAAATCTAAACAAGACCATTGGGAATGACAGATTTACCATAAAACAAAAACAAAAAAAGAAAAGAAAAGAAAAAAAAAAACATGGTAGGCATAAATATAGAAACAAAATGTTGAAAATCACTCTCCTTTACTTTTGCTTTTTTATATGATGTTTTTATACCCAACATACCAACAAAGTGCCTATAGGACTCCATGAACTACAGTGCTAAGAATATTACATTTCTTTTTCTCCTTGCCTGAAGTTTTTCTTTTTGCACAATGGGACACTTTTTTCTCTTTTCCCCTATTCTTTGCTGACATTTTTATAGTACATTTTCCATTAGAAAAATATTATTATTTCATAGTACTGTAGAGAACATACAAATTGAAAATTATAATATCAGTAGTCAAGAATCTTATTTTTGAGACATTAATTATATAATGCCTTGTTCAAGAAATATAATAAAACTAGAGGCCCGGTGCACGAAATTCGTGCACTGGTGGTGGGGGGAATCCCTCAGCCCGGCCTGTGCCCTCTCACAGTCTGGGACCCCTCGCTCCTTACCGCCCGCCTGCTTGCTGCTCCCTACCACTCGGCTCGCTGCTCCTCAGTGCTGCTGCGGAGGTTCCTGCCACCTCCGCTGCACTCACCAGCCATGAGCCCGGCTTCTGGATGAGCAGCACCCCCCCGAGGGAACTCATTGTAGCTCCAGGCCCTGGTTGGTGTGGATCAGTAGTTAGAGTGTCCTCCCACGCAACAAAGGGTCATGAGTTCGATTCCAGGTGGGGGCACATACACAGGTTGTGGGTTGCTTGGGCAACTGATCAATGTTTCTCTTTCTCTTTCCCTCTCCCTTCCTCTCTCTCTGGAATCAATGAAAAGAACATATCCTTAGAGGAGGACTTAAAAAGAAAAAAAAATGCTGGTTTGGTTTAGTGGATAGTGCTTCTGCAGGCAGACTGAAGGGTACCAGGTTGGATTCCAATTGAAGGCATATACCTGGGTTGCCGGCTTAATCCAGGGCCCTGGTCGGGGATTCAGCAAGAGATAACCATTTGATGTCTCTCATATTAGTTTCTGTCTTTCTCCCTCCCTTCCACTCTCTGTAAAAAAAAAATAAATAAATAAACAAAAAAAATCAATGCAAAAATGTCCTCAGGTGAGGATTAACCAAAACAAACAAACACCCATTCCCAGTGTGATTATTGAAGGAGCATATGAAGTATTTGTTGAATGAATGGGAAGGGATGAGACTTTGCTTTCTAACTGTTTTAGCAACTCTGCAAGCCAGAGGGTTTATTTTTATTTTTTTAAAATATATTTTATTGATTTTTTACAGAGAGGAAGGTAGAGGGATAGAGAGTGAAAAAAATCGATGAGAGAGAAACATCGATCAGCTGCCTCCTGCACACCCCCTACTGGGGATGTGCCCACAACAAAGGTATATGCCCTTGACCAGAATTGAACCCGGGACCCCTCAGTCCACAGGCCGATGCTCTATCCACTGAGCCAAACTGGTTAGGGCCAGAGGGTTTATTTTTTATTTTCATTTTTATTGATTGATTATTTTAGAGAGAGGAAGGGAGCGAGAGAAACATCAGTGTGTTGTTCCAATTACTATGCTCTCTTTGGTTGCTTGATTATTTTAGAGAGAGGAAGGGAGCGAGAGAAACATCAGTGTGTTGTTCCAATTACTATGCTCTCTTTGGTTGCTTCTTGTCTGTGCCCTGACCAGGGATCCAACCTGCAAACTTGCTGTATCAGGAGGAGCTTCTAACCCACTGTACAGGGTGCTGCCTGTCAGGGCCCCTCAACAAAATCCCTCTGGTGTGTCCTGGCCCCTGCTGTGGGTCGGAGCTCCTCTGCCACAGCAAAGGTTTGGGTTCCATTCTGTCAAGTTTTGGGTTTGGGTTTGATTCCTGGTCCAGGCTGACTGCTGCTCAGCAAGTGACCAAGGACCATTGAAGTCCATGTGCTCTAGTCATTCGGCAGGGACCCGGGGTTCCATGGCTGACTTGGCTGACTCTGATCCCTGCTACCCCGAGTCCTCCATTCAGGGCGACTTCAACTATAAAAGCTGCATGGCCTCCAGGTAGGTCGCCCTCTCCATGGCTCGCCAGGCTTGGTTTCTGCACAGTTGCCCTGGGAGGTGGATTTCCGGGTTCCCAGGGAGAGCGCCCTCCGATCCAGACTCCCAGGGAGAGCCGGTTGGGGGCTGAGTGCTGGCTGACCTCTGCAGTCGCCCCACCAGCCCCGATCTCCCCTGCCTGTGGACCCGCCCCTCACTTCCTGATCTCAGATCAGGGGACCACAGGCACCTCAGTACCCAGTCCCCTGGGTGCCGCCATGCCTGTGGCCCCGCCCCTCCCTTCGCCTGGCAGATCAGAGGGCTGCAGGCAGGCTGCACCCTGGGGCTGCACCCGGTGCCCAGGGTGCTGCCATGCCTGCTGCCCCGCCCCTCCCTTCCCGATTGCAGATCCGGGGGCCTCAGGCACGGCTGCACCTGAACCCCAGGGGCAGCCATGCCTGTGACCCCGCCCCTCACTTCCCGATCTCAGATCAGGGGACCACAGGCACCTCAGCACCCGGTGCCCATGGTGCTGCCATGCCTGCTGCCCAGACCCTCCCTTCGTGATCGCATATCCCAGGGCTGCAGGCACGGCTGCACCCAAACCCTGGGGGCAGCAGTGCCTGTGGCCCCACCCCTCCCTTCGCATGGCAGATCAGAAGGCCGCAGGCAGGCTGCACCCTGGGCCTGCACCCGGTGCCCAGGATGCTGCCATGCCTGCTGCCCCGCCCTCCCTTCCTGATCGCATATCCAGGGTCTGCAGGCACGGCTGCACCCGATGCCCTGGGTGCCGCCATGCTTGTGGCCCCGCCCCCTCCCTTTCTCATAGCAGATCACAGGGCCGCAGGCAGGCTGCACCCTGGGCCTGCACCCGGTGCCCAGGATGCTGCCGTGCCTGCTGCCCAGCCCCTCCCTTCCTGATCGCATATCCCGGCCACAGGATATGCACCTGGTCCCGCCGTGCCTGCGGCCCCACCTCTCCCTTCAAGATCGCAGATCAGGGGACTGCAGGCTAGTTGGCATCCCTGGCCCCTGTGGTCCTGCACCCCGGCTCTCTCTTCCTCCGATCGCCATGTCCACCAGCACCCCTGACAGGGGTGTCTCCTGGCCTGTTGGGCTCTCTGATGGCAACCACAGGGCTGCCTTTGCCCGCCCCCCAGCGCTTGCCTGCCACCATTCTTCCCTCTTTCCCCTTTTGCCTCCCATCATTGCGCCTATGTATGCAAATTAGCCGCCATCTTTGTTGGCGGTTAACCGCCATCTTGGCTGGCAGCTAATTTGCATATCACCCTGATTAGCCAATGGGAAGGGCAGCGGTTGTACGCTAATTACCATGTTTCTCTTTTATTAGATTAGATAGGCTATTTCCCAAAAGATAATGTGCTGTGCTAAGTTATTCAGTTTATGCACATAAATTACATTTATGCTCTGGGATAGTATTTTACCAGAACTTTTTGTAGTCATGTTGATTCAGCTATTGTATCAATAACATGTTTCAATTTTAATATTAAACTTAATTATTAAATCCCAAACCACAGACAATATAAAAGTTTTTTCACTTGTCAATGACCAGATATGAGGATTTTAAGAGGTTTATTTCTATTATGTATATAATCCTGTATAAATTTTAAATTTTAAAATTATATTTATAGTGCAAGGCATTTTATTACTCTGTGCTTTGAGAATTGTGAATATTGTAATGCTTTCTATTAGAATTGATGTACTGTATCATTACAAATTATAGATAAACTCTTATACCACTAATGGGAGAGGAGTTATAAAATTGAAATAGAATAACAGTTTTTTCTAGTTTTCTGGTGCCTTATGCACTTCACTTATTAAAAACATAAAATGGTCAGTAAAATATGTACTAGGATTTTGAAAGTCTCTAAAGGTATAAATTGAATCATGTTGTATCTCTAGTTTTCTATAAAGCACATTGCTTTAGAATACAATAGTCTGGAAGTTTTTCTTTTTAATTTGACGATGTATGTCTTTTGAGGTCAGTTTCATAGTAGAGAACATTTCCATTTTTCACTGACATTTTTACATGATACTTTTACATATTTAGCTAGAACATATCAGCTGAACATATGCATTTATCAAAAACCTAACGTTAATAAAATTGAGAATTATTAATAACTAGAGGCCCAGTGCACAAAATTCGTGCACTAGTAGGGTCCCTAGTGATTGCCAATTGCCAGTCAGGTACTCCCTCCTTTCCCCCAGCCAACTGCTGCCACCTGCTGCCACCACTGGCCGGGGCCTCCCTCTCTTCCCTGGGTCAGCCTACCCCCAGGTCGAACATCCCGAAGAACTCTGGTTGAAGGGACAATTTGCATACTGCACTTTTATTATATAGGATTATTCAGTAGTAGCTTCTGTTTTATGCCTTTTATTTTGTCTGTGTGTTTTTCAGTTGCTATGGTTTAAATTTTGTATTCTCTCAAAATTTATATGTAGAATCCTTACCACCAAAGATGATTGTACTAGGGTCTTTGGGCTATTATAAGATGAAGATAGACTCCTCATAAACAGAATTAACAGTGTCCTCATAAGCAGTGTCCTTATGAAGGAAGCTCTAGAGCAGCCGTGGGCAAACTACGGCCTGCGGGCCGGATCCGGCCCGTTTGAAATGAATAAAACTAAAAAAAAAAAAAAAAAAAAGACCGTACCCTTTTATGTAATGATGTTTACTTTGAATTTATATTAGTTCACACAAACACTCCATCCATGCTTTTGTTCCGGCCCTCCGGTCCAGTTTAAGAACCCATTGTGGCCCTCGAGTCAAAAAGTTTGCCCACCCCTGCTCTAGAGCGATTCCTGGCCGCCTCTGCCAAGGGAGGACTCAGTAAGAAGTTGTCAGCTGTGGACCAGGAAGAGCGACCTCCCCAGAAAACAACTATATGGCACCATGATCTTGATCTTTGCAGCCTCCAGAACTGTGAGTGTTAATTCCTGTTGTTTATGTTACCCAGACTGAAAGGACTAAAACCCAGTCCTTGGCCGCTTGTGCTGCAGACACAAGACACGTTATTAACATAGTTTAAGTCTTAAACTATGTCATGGCTCCCAGAGAACATTACTTGAAGGATAAACTAGGAGAACAACATGTGCAATCCAGTAGGAAATGGTACATTTCTAACCTTAGGGTTTTCTGATACCATTTGGAAAATGACTGATCAGCATTTGGAGTTTAGTCTTCAATCCTTTGGGCTCAGGCCACAGATGTGGAATCTGTCCTATGAAAGGAAAAGGCTGGTGCTGGCAGCTGATGCTTTCGGCATTAGTTTTTAATCTGATATATATTAGTTTGATTTTATGTGTAATGTCATGAACACATTAAATACTTGAAAAGTATTTGAATTTTCAAGACAAAATATTTATTTTATTCTTTCTGCCTCTACCTTCTCTAATGTAACCACTATAACTGTATACATGGTCTTCTGCAAGGTTAGATTCTATTTAGTTTTTTTTTTTAAATTTGACATACTGTTTTTAAATTCAATCTGTGATATAAAAAGCACTTAGTCATACTAAGTTATTAATATTTGTACAATTGTTTAGCATTTTATTGAACTTAATTTTTCGTATTATGTGAGCTATAACTTTCAGAAACAATAATTTTTATTTTGATAAGGGTTTTTCCAAAGAATCTGGCTATTGAGCCTTTAACATGGATTGACTCACCAACTATAGTTTTCTTGAACCTCTTCCAGGAGTTCCTGTGAAAGAGGTCCTAGTAACTGGCAGTCACTAGGAAATGCACTGCTTGGTAAGCTATGAAATCCCTAATTCAATGAAAGTTTTACTGCCATCAGTGTTCAGTGATATACTTTCATGCAAAGAAGAGATAGAAAGAAGAAAAAATCAGTATTTAAATAATTATTTGGAACCATATTCTCCAGTAACAAAGTTTTTCCAAAAGAATATTCCATGTAATCAAAGAATTTCCTAGAGTTGGTCTAAAAGCCTGCAAAAACCAGAACAGAGAGTTTGTATGAGTACCCCATCCAGCACAATATAAGATCTCTTTCATTCCGACTTCACTGACCTCATTCTCTTTATGCTTCATATACGTGTTGCATCCTCAGAATGTCCCATGTGTTCTCCAATCTCTGAAGCTTAGCATACACTGCTTTGCTTAGAGTACTTTCCACAAAGGTTTATCCTTTGTCACATGTCCAAATCCCAGTGGACCTTCAAAACGGAAAATGAGTTTTGCATTATTTTGGAAAAAAAATTTAGCTCTATTTTCAGCCTCCAATAAGAATAATGACTCTCTCTTGTCTCCATGGCTCTTGTGATTACATTTATAATAACATTTATCCTATATAATAAAGAGGGGATATGCTAATTGACCCTCATGCCATAGCATAGATGGCAGCACACACAGCCAATAAGGAGGGAATATGCTAATTGACTGCCACACCCTCAAAGATTGCACAGCCCACAGCCAATAAAGAGTTAACATGCTAATTGACTGCCACGCCCTCAAAGATGGCGGCACCCACAGCCACAAGATGGCAGCGCCCAGTCCCCTCAGCCTCGCTGGGGCAGCAGGCGCACACCTGCCTCAGGAGTCCCCCAGTCCCCTCAGCCCCCCAGCCACCCAGGGCCGCCCAAGGCTCAGGTAACCAGGGCCAGCTGAGGCTTTCACTGCCAGCAGTGGCAGCAGCAGAGGTGTGATGGGGTGTCGCCTTCCCCTGATCTCTGGGTTGCCTCCAGGTCCTGAGGTTTCCCGGACTGAGAGATGGGGCAGACCGAGCTGAGGGACCCCCCCTCCAGTGCATGACTTTTCATACACCGGGCATCTAGTAATATTATAAATGTAACCTGTTTTGTCTATTTATTTTTGTTTTCTCTGCTAGGCTATATTCTCTTTGATGCAATGAATCTGTCATTTATATTGGTATCTACAATTTATTGAGGACATTTGTTGAATAATAATTATATAAATGGATATATACAATAATGCTAATCCATATATTATTTTTGTTGAGGGACCTAATTTAAAATGACACTTCTTTAAAGTAAAATGAGTAAAATTGAGATAAATTCCTCCGGATTCTAATAAATAAATAACAGACAATATATACATCAATATCTTGAGTTAATATTTGATTATTGTTCTGTGACACAGCTCACTTATTATTTGGCAATATAGACAAAAAATTTAACAAAGAAAATACAGTATATTTACAGAGAAATGTGAGAGCAATTATGCTAAACTAGAGGCCCAATGCACGAAAATCTTGCAAAAATAGGCCTTCCTTCCCTCTGCCACTGACACTGGCTTCCCGTTGGCGTCCAGGACCCAGGCATCCCTGCTGCCACCAAGAGGCACCCAGGACCCAGGCTTCCCTCGTGGCCCCGGCTTCATCCAGAAGGTTGTCAGGAAGGATGTCTGGTCTAATTAGCATATTACACTTTTATTATTATAGACTAGAGGCACGGTACACGAAATTTGTGCACGAAGGGGTGTCCCTCAGCCTGGCCTGCACCCTCTCCAATCTGGGACCCCTTGAGGGAGGTATGACTGCCAGTTTAGGCCCGTGTGGGATTGGGCCTAAACCGGCAGTCAGACATCTCTCTCACAATCTGGGACTGCTGGCTCCTAACCACTCACCTGCCTGCCAGCCTGCCTGATTTACCCTAGCCACTTCTGCCTGCCAGCCTGATTGCCCCCTAATCACTCCCCTGCCAGCCTGACTGCCCCCAACTTCCCTCCCCTGCTGGCCTGATCGCCCCCAACTGCCCTCCCCTGCCAGCCTGGTTGCCCCTAACTGCCCTCCCCTACTGGCCTGGTCACACCCAACTGCCCTCCCCTGACGGCCTGATTGCCCACAACTGCCCTCCCCTGCTGGCCATCATGTGTCGGCCATCTTGTGGTGGCCATCTTGTAATTATGTCATGTGTGACGTCACCTAGGCTTTTATTATGTAGGATAGTTAATCACTACCTAGTCAGCTTTGCAATGAGGGAGGTTCGAGCACTAGAACAGTGCCCCCTGTGAGCACCTCCATCTGGGAGAAAGCCCTGTTCCCCCGAGTTCCTGCCCTGATGCCTCCCCGTAGGACCCTGGTTCACTCAATGCCACCACTGGTGCTGGAGCTCAGAGGGATTGACTCTGCATGGACACTACACTGAATGCTCCAGGACCAAACTGGAAATACAACTAAAATACAGAATAAAACATCCTTAATAAGCAACTAAAGACTTTCTGGAGAGAATCTGATAACCAAGGATGGAAAGTGGAGTACACATAGAGATTGGCAGGAATTGCGGAGGCGCAAAAGGGCTGGCTGGGCTCCCTCAAGCAGCAGTTGAAAATTCGAAGGGATACTTCATCTGCGAGAGGTTCCCACTGAGAACTCTGGAGTCTAAACCCCAAGTTGGGCTCCACGGCAGAGAGCACCAGAACTGAGAAAGGAGCCCACAAAGCGTCTGTATGTGCAAAACAGTAGGGTTGCTGTCTGCCAACAAAAGAACGCTGGAAATGCAGTCATCCTCTTAAAGGGCCAACACACAAGATTTCATGTACACTCCCCTTGGCTCCAGCAGAGGGAAGGCAGAGTGGACTGGAGCTGTGTGATCAGACACCAGGTTTGAAGCTCTGGGGTTAGAGCTAAGAAGGCAGACCCCTAGGTTTTCTGTGCTGAGTCATTCTCTCACACTGTTCAGGGCATCCTTCTATGGTGGACCGTTGCTATCCAGGAGGTTTTTGCCTGGGGGAAGACAGTTACCCCACCCTATTGGAAAACCCCTGTCCCTGTGAAATTTCTGAAGTCCATTAGGAGACTGAGAACAACACCCAGACTGCAGGTAGAAGTAGTTGCCCCACCCTGCTGGTAAACCGCTCACCCATATGTGGTCTATAACCTGAGGCTAATCAGGACTGAATACGATTCCACTGCAGGCAGAGGCATGTCCCTGGAGGCTTTAAGTCTTTGCCTGATCTAATTTGGGGCCCAGGCCAGAAAAGCAGAACTTGCTTCACATTTTGGTCCCTTTCAAAGGCACCCAGCACCAGCAAAGGGAGCAACAAGCTGTGGATTGCTGATAGCTAAAAACAGGATAATCAGGGCTAGTCAGAAACAGTGTATAAAACTGTCCTGCACTAGAGATTTGGTGGCATAGCAGATCTACTTAAGACATAGTCACACACCCAAGCAGGCAGCCAAAATGGGGAGATAAAACCAAGCCCAAAATAATTCTCCAGAAGAAGAGCTAACTGAAATGGAGATAAGAAACTTATCAGATAATAGAATTCAAAATGATGATGGCAAAGATGTTCAACAGCATCGAAAAGTCATAGTAACTATAAAGAATGACATAGCACTAATAGATAACATAGTGGATGGAATACACAGCAGATTTGGAAAAGCTGAGGATCAGATCAGTGAATTAGAAGATGGTATAAAAAAATCACTCAATCAGGGAACCAAAAAGAAAAAAATGAACAATTAAAAAACAGGGAGATAGCTAAAGGAGCTGTGGGACAACATGAAACATAACAATATTCAATATTCACATGATAGTAGTGCAAAAAAAAGAAAAAAAAAAGTGAGCAAGGGATAGAGAACATATTTGAAGAAATAATGGCAGAAAACTTCCTTAACCTTGTGAAGTAAAAAGTCATACAAGTTCCGGAGGCCAGAATGTCCCAAGCAAGAAGAACACAATCAGGCCCATGTCCAGTAAGGCTGTCAGCTGATTTTTCATCAGAAGCTCTACAGGCCAGAAAGGAATGGCATGAAGTACTCAAGGTAATGAAAAGGAATAGTCTGAAAGCAAGATTACTATATCCAGCAAGGCTATCATTCAAAATAGATGGTGAAATAAAAAGCTTCCAAGAAAAAAAGGATCACCACCAAACCAACACTTCAAGAAATGCTAAAGGGACTGCTATAATGAGAGGAAAAAATAGAGAAATAGAGAAGCATAGGCATAAAGATTTAAAATGGCAATAAACAAGTACCTATCAATAGTAAAGTTAAATGTAAATGTACTAAATCCTCCAATCAAAAGACATAGGGTAACTGAATTGATACAAAAACATGCCCCAATTATATACTACCGACAAGAGACCCACTTCAGAATAAAAGTTTCACACAGAATGAGGGTAAAGGGATGGAAAAAATATTATCATGTTAATGGAAATTATAAAAAAGCTGAGGTCTGGGCTATGAAAAGTAGACTTTGGTGCACATATCTAACCAAATAGACTTCAAAATGAGAGCTATCCCAAGAGACAACAAAAGTCACTACATAGTACTAAATGGATCAATACAACAAGAGGATATAACCCTGGTATGCAACCAATATAGGAGCACCTAAATATATAAAAAACTTCTGGAGGACTTTAAGGGCATAATCAACAGCAATGCAGTCATAGTAGTGTACTTTAAGACCCTACTGACTTCACTGGATAGATCTTGGAGACAAAAAATTAACAAGATAACAGTGACTCTAAATGACACACTGGATCAGGTGGATTTAATTGATATTTATAGAATATTTCACCACACAGCTGCAGAATATGCATTCTTAAGTTCACAGGGGTCATCTCAAAGATATACCACATGTTATGACACAAAAAAGTCTTATCAAGCATCTTCTTAGATCGCAGTGGAATAAAACGATTCAACAACTGAAGAAAAAATTGTCAAAAATATTCAAACACATGGTGGCTAAATAGCATGTTATTAAACAATGAATGGGTTAACAACGAGGTCAAGAAAGAAATAAAAAAACTTTCTGGAAACAAATGAGAATGAACACACAATAACCCAAAATCTCTGGGACACAGCAAAAGCAGTCCTGAGAGGGAAGTTCATAGCATTACAGGCCTAACTCAAAAAACAAGAAAAATTAATAATAAAATATTTAACCCAACAACATAAAGACTTAGAAAGAGAACAACAAGAAAACCCAGAGTAAGTTGGAGGAAAGAAATAATAAGTATTAGAGCAAAAATAAATGACATAGATACTAAAAAAAAATGAATGAAACCAAGAGCTGATTCTTTGAAAATATATATAGGATTAGCCAGACTCATCAAGAAACAAAGGGAGAGAACCCAAATACTTAAAATTTGAAATGAAAGTGATGAAATAACAAGACTTCAGAAAACCTGACAAGGTCAATAACAATTGAGGAAATTGAAGCAGTATAAAAACAACTTCCAACAAATAAAAGCCCTGCTCTGGATGGCTTCACTGGGGAGTTTTACCAAACATTCAAAGAACTAACACCTATCCTCCCAAAAATATTCAAAAAAATGCAAAAGGAAGGAACATTTCCAAGTTCATTTTATAAGGCAAGAATTATAGGCCAATATCCCTGATGAATATAGATACTAAAATCTTCAACAAAATGGTAGCAAATTGGATCCAGGAATATATTAAAACTAGAGGCTCAGTGAATGAAATTCATGATTGGGTAGGGTCCCTAGGCCGAGCCAGTGATCAGGGCTGATTTGGGCCTCCCTTCCCCAGCTGCCCCCTGGTAGTCAGTGCATGTCAT
Organism: Myotis lucifugus; assembly: GCF_000147115.1. NCBI lineage: Eukaryota > Metazoa > Chordata > Mammalia > Chiroptera > Vespertilionidae > Myotis > Myotis lucifugus. The sequence goes on from NW_005871484.1 coordinate 114,632, forward strand.
AGAGTGATCGGTCTCCTGGTGGAACTCCTGTGGGGACAATTTGAATATTAGGCTTTATATATATATATATATATATATATACTAGAGGCCCGGTGCACAAAAATTTGTGCACTGGCCGGGGGGGGGGCGGTGGGTATCCCTCAGCCCCACTTGTGCCCTCTCACAGTCTGGGAACCCTCGGGAGATAATGACCTGCTGGACTAGGCCCACTCCCGGGTGGCAGAGGGCAGGCCCAATCCCTAGGTGCCTTTCTCGCAGCCCCTGGTTGGGCTCAGAGCAGGTCCGATTGGGGAGTTGGGGCACCGCCCCCTGTCATGCACAGAGCAGGGAGGATCAGGGAGTTGGGGCGCTGCCCCCTGTCACTCACAGAGCAGGGCCAATCAGGGGGTTGGGGCACTGCCCCCTGTCACCCACAGAGCAGGGCCCATCAGGGGGGTTGGGGCTCCGTACCCTGTCACACACAGAGCAGGGCGGATCAGGGGGTTGGGGCGCTGCACCCTGTCACACTCAGGGCAGGGCCGGTGGAGAAGTTATGGCTCTACCCTGTCACACACAGAGCAGGGCCCCTGGGGGTGGGGGGGGTTGGGGGCGCCTCACCCTGTCACACACAGAGCAGGGCTGATCAGGGGGTTGGTGGGCCGCACCCTGTCAAACACAGAGCCGCAGGGCAATCAGGGGATTGGGGAGCTCCCCCCTATCAGGCACAGAGCAGGGCTGATCAGGGGATTGGGGCGCCTTCCCCTGTCACACACAGAGCCGCAGGGTGATCAGGGGGTTTGGGCACTGCCCCCTGTCACGCTGATCCTGGTGCCGGGAGGCCTCACTGCTCCACTGATCCCGGTGCTAAGAGGCCTCGCTGCTCCGCGATCCCAGTGCTGGGAGGCTCCATTGATCCGAGGCCAGGAGGCCTCGTGGCTCTGCTGATCCCGGTGCTGGGAGGCATATTACCCTTTTACTCTTATAGGATAGAGGCCTGGTGCACAGGTGGGGGCCGGCTGGTTTGCCCTGAAAGGTGTCCTGGATCAGGGTGGGGGTCCCGCTTGGGTGCCTGGCCAGCCTGGGTGAGGAGATGATGGCTGTTTGCAGCTGGTCACATCCCCTTCAGGGTGGGGGTCCCCACTGGGGTGCCTGGCCAGCCTGGGTGAGGGGATGATGGCTGTTTGCAGCTGGTCACACCACCTTCAGGGTGGGGGTCCCCACTGGGGTGCCTGGCCAGCCTGGGTGAGAGGATGATGGCTGTTTGCAGCTGGTCACACCCCTCAGGGAGGGGTCCCCACTGGGGTGGCTGGCCAGTCTGGGTGAGGGGCTGAGGGCCGTTTTCAGGCTGGCGGATGACTGAAGCTCCCAACCTCTCTTTTATTTCTTTTTTCTTTTTTATTCTGGGATTTCTTTACCTTCTATGGCTGTCACTGGAGCTGAGAGCCGTCTTTAGCTCTGAGGCTTGGCTCCAGCTCTGAGACCTCGGCTGCTGAAAGCAGGTTTCTGGCCTTTGTTTACCTTCTGTATTTGAAACTTTATTGCGACTCCAGCTCTGAGATCCCAGCTGACTGAAAGCAGGTTTCTGGGGTTTTGTTTAGCTTCTATATTTGTAATAATGTTTCTTAGAGAGCAGCTGAGAGGCCAGCAAGGCAGGCGGGGAACCTGGCTTCCTTTGTCACTGAAGCAAGCAAGCCTCCTGTTCATGTCAGTGCCTGGCTGCCGGCCGCCATCTTGGTTGGCTGTTAATTTGCATATGTCACTGATTAGCCAATGGGAAGGGTAGCAAAGTTACATCTAATTACCAGGTTTCTCTTTTATTAGATAGGACTAGTAGCCTGGTGCACGAAATTCATGCACTGCGGTGGGGGGGGGGAGGGGCCCCTCACTCTGGCCTTCACCCTCTCCAATCTGAGACCCCTCAGGAATGTCCAACTACCTGTTTGTGCCCACACTTTTAACAGATAACAGCTCCATTGTTGTTTCTTTCTTATGCTTAAAACCATTGGGAATTAGTAGAGATTCAAAGTGTGTATACATTTTGGGGGGACACCCTGTATATCTCTAAGTCAGCGGTGAAAAAAACCAACAGCAGATTTGGAACCCCACAGACAGGGAACCTAGCTCACTCCCCACATGTCTCCCC